>NC_044502.1:25267521-25480021 GCF_902362185.1 Chanos chanos
TATAGCATGTGTTGTATATTTACACTTTAATGCCTTTAAAGTACATTTATCTACCAATAAACAGGAAACTTACCTTCCGTTTTTTCAGGGACCACACACGTGTCATCATAAAAGTGTCTAGCGACTTTATCGAACATACAGCCTGCTGCAGAGAGACAGACAAAACATGTTTTTTACTTCACAGATCAATGTTTCACCTGATCCAATAGACCAAACGTATGAGATGAAATTATAATGATAATAATCCAGTCTTTACCTTCAGCTCTATTGGCATGAGCCAAGTACCCTTCTTGTCTCAAATAGACAGAGTGACAGCTAGGCACTTCTGTAGAATACAAACATAAAAGTGTAAATATTAAACTCTGTGAAAATTAAACTCTGAACAGTGTTGTAAATGTTTTTAACCATTTATTAAAATGATTACTTGTGTTCTTCATTCTCACTGTAAGTCTTTATATCATTAATGGAATATGTACTTTATGTTAATATATACAAAAGCTCCATTTCTACATGAATGCACAACTATAAAGATACAGAAATGTCAGGGCAAAAGGACCCCCCCCCCAAAAAAACAGTCTTATTTGATCTCATTGGCACCCTGGCATCATTCATGTCAGTGGGCCAGGCCATGATTCAGTCAAAACTGAAGGAACAGTGAAGGCTCAATAAAGTGGCTAAGGCCTGTTCATTTAAAGCTATAAACATCTCGGAGAGCTTCATCACCATAATGGCCTTGTCCAGGAAATTACCATTAATTCAATTACACAATGGCCTACTCATCCTCTCTACAGCAAACACAAGACAACAAACAAGCTCCTTCATGAGCAATAATAAATTCTTCTAAATGGCTGGGCGGAGATACCAAACACAATGATGGTCTCTTCCACATAATATGATGCAGCTGGATATTGATATGACCATGGTGTTTTGTTCATTGTCCTTTGGTCCTGTGTCCCTCGGACACATTTTTCAAATGGTCATAAATGGGTTTCTACATGTGCGTACACACAGACTTGTGCACACGCACTCACACACATACACACACGCGCGCACACATATCTGCTTGTATGTACTGATGTCTCCCAAATATGTCTCTAAGTAGGACATGCACACCCATGCTGTGCAACAACCACCAAATCACACCAAATCACACACCTCAGTGCCTCGGGAATACTAGCCTCCAAATGTTCAACTTGAAGATGTTGCAAATGGCAATAGAAAATAAATAAATGCATAAACACATGCATACACACATATATCACATAAAAAAGTTGTGTTCTTAAAGCAGAAAAGAAGGTTATGTAAAAAGAGATACAGCCAAAAAAAAGCTTTTTGTTCAGCAGGTTGAGCATAAGTGAATCAGACCCTGTTGAAAAACAACTTTATGAGGTGTGTTCACAAGCGACTCCCTCTATACAATCCTTTCAAAAGGAAGCATTTTCAGTTTCTTCCAAAAGCCCAAAATTCCCTTCATTGTGCATTTTACAAGGGTCATTAAACTATACTATCACATAGCAGTGTATAATAGAAAATTTTCCTAATAATCTAGATTGTCTCAGCGTAACGCTAATTGTTCACCACATGTCTCATCTTATCATTATCCAGTTTGACGAACTGTTATCCTTTAGCCCACTGACAATATGTGAACCACCGTAAGTCCACACTGTTTTACTGACTGAAAGGATCTTACATTTGTACTTCCATACACTCAGCTGCACAAGTACCTGTCTTACAAGACCTGTTACCTGTCTTACAAGCCCTCTTACAAGCTCTGTCATCACTGAATATATTTATAACTGGACTTGGTTAGGCAACTGAAATGTTTGCCTCACCTGCTAGACAATATGCAGCACAACAATGACATGAGGATCAAAGATGTACTATACATCATATGGAAATGATCACTAGCATAAGTAAACAACATGCATTTAGCTTTAACACGGTGTTAAAAAAGGCTAAACCAAGAACAGGTCTGGACCAGCTGGACAAATTATTTGAACATAAAAATTGTTACCACAAAATAAAGGTTTGCATCATAATGTTTCTTGTCATTTTTATGCACAAATCAGTAAAGACAAATAAGGTCCACTCTTTCTCATTTATGGCTATTGTTTCAAAACACATTATTCAGAATTATTACCCCTATGTGAAAAAACTCAACAGGGGTATACAAATATTGACATGTGCTGATATGCTAATAGCTAAAATTGCAAAAATGTATTGTTTCAAACCAAACACTCTGTAAAAATAAGTCCGTTTCAATACTTGGCTAAAGACCTGCAATGCTGAAGTCTACACAACTGAACCAATTTGAGAGCTTGCTCTGTTTTTCTTCTCCTGCCCGATCCGGCTGGAATGCACTTCACAAGGGGGCTGTTAGCTAAGCACGCAACTGGAGTTTCAGAGCAGTCCAAGCGCTGTTTGGATTACAAATAATCAGTACAGGAAGCAGCTGGGGAGCAGCCACTGTGTACCTTCTTCCCGACAGCCCACTATAGTCCACCTTCATTTTTATGAATGAACGAGACCAAAGCAGCTCATTCATGCCAATGCTGGACCGGCAGCCTGAGGCCCTGGGGGAGAGATTAGGGGCCCCCTCTCCAGGAGAGAGAGCAAAGGAGGATGGGGGAGGTGACCAGGCAAAACCAGGCCTTCAGGAAATTAGACCCCATCAACAGTTTCAGCTACCAGACCCTCTTTACTCTAATAATGCTCCAACTGTATCAGCTTCCCCATCCCTCAAAGCAGTAACTATCTCATTTTACCACAGGAATTATAAGGGTGGTGTTTCCAGAACAATCTAAGCTTTTTATTGTAATGTTTTTGCAACTCATCACTCTCTGATACCTTCTGGATTCCTTTAGGCATGTCAAATGTAATAATTAAGTTGTTTGTGTTGTTCACGCGGGAAAAATCATATTTTAAAACATCCTTTAAAAAGAGCAAACACAAATCCAGTGACATAGTAATCATCGCTCCCTCTTGATTTCCTGTTCTGCCACTTTCAGTGCACTGGGACCAGTATATAAGCCATAAACTGAGAGATATTTTAAAATGTCATAAATTTGACTGACCTGAGTCGTAAGTGAAATCCCGAGGCTCCTGTTTGATCATCATAGACTGGGGATACGCCTGGGATACTGGGGCTCCTACCATGGCCGGGTGTTCGAAGAGAGGGTCCGGGTATTCCTGCTTGAACCCCTGAGGTGGGAACAGGATGCTGGGCTCAGACATCTGTCTGTGGTATATGGGGCGCCCATCCCGAGCCATAGAGGGTGGAGACGGGAATGAGTGACAGGGTTCTGACAACTGACGCCGAAATCTGTTAAATCACACAAACATATACAACAAACACATAAAATACAAACATATATCACAAACATATACAATACCAAAATATACCACCAGTTCACTTCATAAGACAATTTCTTTAGATTATATGTCCAGGTAACACAGCTAATATTCCCAGTAAATAAATGTAAACTGGAAAATAATCATTTAAAAAATCTTGCTTTTCATCTGTTGTCCTAGGATCAGTGGGCCAAATTTAGGGCATAAAATCATGGTAAAATTATCCTTTTAAAAAACACAAATATATTCACTTTATCCATTTTAACATGTATGTATTTGATGTCAGATCAGCATTTAGTCTGCAAAGTAGAGCAAACAGAGCAGATAAGACATATTGAATCATCCTTTTTTTTTTTTGACTTGTAAAGCTGCCTTTAATAATTCTTGTCTTCTTACCTAAACCGTTACCTATTGAATCATCCTGAAACATCAGTAAAAGCAAAAAAAATCTATGATGATCTAACCTTGATTTAACACTGCAGATACTGTCAGTGTAAAATCTGATTAGGCTGGTGATACATTATATCTTTAATTTTCATTTTTTGCCGACGTTACTGTGTGCAGCTGTGAGGATGAGCAGTACCTGTGGTCCATAGAGAAGGTGCCATCAGGGATAGGCTGGGTGGGGGCCAAATGGGGGTATGTTCTGTCTGGTTTGGGCGTGGGTGCAGCACTGGGAGACGCATGGTGCCGCGGGGACACAGGGGTGCTACAGGGAGTTGTTGCTGGGCTGGAGGGTTTCATTCCTGTAGGCTGCTTCTGCTCATAGGCACTGGAAAAATCCACAAAAAAAAAACCAGAAGGAGTTTAGTATAACAGTCACATTTGACTAACTACAACTAACTAGCAACTGACTGCATGAAACTAGAAATTATATATAAAATTTCATATGTGAAAAAAGAAATGCAGATCTAGTGCATAGCACCTCTAGTCTAAGAAGGGAGTAAAATCTTGAAGGGAATTCTGTGTTAATCACCCAGGGACATTTTAGGAGCCTGCAAAGGAATTCTGCTTTGTTGCAATATGCAATACCCAAATGGTTTTATGGCTCAGATATAAGACCAGGAACTCCTCAAAGTCATGTTCAAAGAACTGCATGTCTGCAAAACTGCAACACTACACAACAGGAAAGATGAATATTCCTAAATAAAAACTTGGGTATACTGAATGCAACAAACCCCACAGAGTAGCATGTTAAATACAGTGATTCCAAACCCATTTCCAAAGCAAACTGTTATGAAATGTAATTTTGTTCAGTTCATACACATATAGTAGGATCTCAAAAGGCAAGACTCAATCTTTAGGCCTCCACAGATTTTGCACCGTCTTAAATAGAGTGTCATTATCACTCAGGTGGTGGCTTCACTTGAGTGCCATTTGCCTTGTGGAAGCAGGTTGGCCTCTTGAAAAAAAGAAAAAAAACCTGCCACAAATGTCATAAATCTCAAATCAAATCAATAGAGAAAAGACTGTAACCAGGCAACCATGTAGTTGCTTGCTTTATAAAAAGGCCATTTATTCCATTTAATACTCTCTTTTGTCATTTGGTTACTGTGGATTTTTTTTTCTTCTTTCCATTTAGTATGTGCACCTTATTCAGACCACTCTGAGCTATACCTGCAAGTTGGCTTGGAAAACAGCACCATTACCCTAGAGTGAGAAACGTTAAAACATCAGTACTGAACTTACCTGTCTTTATAGTTTATCTTTTTATATTTATGTGTGAAGAGTGATATCACCTGAATCAGAATGCATATAACTAAAATGGATATACAGACTACGGCATAACACAGACACACCTCAGTAAATACTATGAACGTCAGTGTAGCATAGTTTATATATGTTTGAGTTGTTAGATCTGTCAAATGCAGTCATTGTTTGATATGGGAAAAACAGAGAAAAAATACAGTAAACAAAGAAACCAGTGCAAATTAACAAACTAACGTCAAAATTACAAATACATGCTAACTGCCAGAAGAGTATTTAAAATGCATATGATGTAGAATTAGAGATACAAGACAAGCAAAGAAGTGTTTTCAATATTTTACCAGTTAACATAACCTGTGTTCCATCTGGCTTATACAGTGTAATTAGTGACTAAAAATCATAATACAACCATTCTGCAAAATGTGGCTTTTAATCTGGCTTTGGGTATTTCCAACCTCTCCTTTACAAGAATACATAAATTCTTATGATGAAGTTCTTTTCAAAAGGTTGGATTTATAGTGTAAACTGTTACAAACTGTCATTTGGCAGCTGTTTGCCATGATGACATTGACTCACCAGCACTGCGCAGAATTTAGCATAAAATCATCCAGCAAGTAGACAGCGTTGAGAGAGCTACCATGATTGGAGGAAAACTGATTCTGACCAAACATGTGTTCATTGTGTGTTATTTTTTAAATAATAATGAACTGCTCTGAGGTTTAGCCTTTGACTGTGAGAGTACTAATCAACTGTAAATTCTGCCCATCGTACAATCTGGGGATTTTGCGGGTCTGTCCTTGGGCATACCTGATATTGTACAGACACTTTTCTCCATAGTGGAGCTTGAAGTGCCTCTCCTGGCTACAGCTGGACCCCAGCTCTGCACACGGACTGTGAGGTTCCCGCTTGATCTTCAACTGGAAGCTATGGAATGCCACTGCACGAAAAAAAGACAGACCAACAACACTACACATTAACCACAACCACAACATATCCAGATCAACAGTTATCTCTGTGTACAAGTGAATGACACAAGAAACTAATGTAGCTTGCTTTAATTTGGTAGAGCTCACTGTCAAATAATTTCAAATTATTTCAAGCTGTCTCAAAGAGACAAATTAGTTTTATAGAAAGTCAAAATGCGACCTAAGGCCCAGCTAATCAGTAACAGCAGGTTTTGCATGTAAACAGTGGTAATTTTTTGGCAGCACAGACAATGTGGCATAGTCCATAAGCCCTCAGGTTTCTTCGAGTGAAAATCTAATGTCTAGTGTGGAAAGATAGACTTAAAATAACAACTGTTCAAGGAAATCATTCATGGAAATCAGCTATCCCTTTGTGTTCTGAATGGGATCAGCAGCACTAGCCTAAGCCCTTATGCAGGATATGGAGCACTGAGTAAGGCTGAGAACATCACTCTGCTGTAGACACTGACTATGTTCTGTAGACAAAAACTAACTGTATCTGTATCTATCTATCTATCCGCCTGTCTATCTGTCTGTTTGTCTGTCTATCAGCCTGTCTGTCAGTTTATATAACCCCATTAAAATCCCACGATACCATTACATTCCATCTTGTCAGCTTTCTTGCTTTTATTGTTATTATTTTTTTTTCTTTTTGTTAATCTGTGAGGCCCTGAGAAGCCTGAAAACTTGGCAGTGTGTGATTATTGTGTGTCCGAGTGCTGACACCACAGCTGACAGTAGTATCCACAGGTACATGAGCACACAAGGCAGTGAAAAAAGAAGGGACTGCGCCCAGAGAGTTGACCTTTTGGGGTCATTGATCGGAGGTCAGAAAGAATCTAGAAAGAGAGACTCTGACAACAGTGAACAGAATTACATGCTGAGCAGAGGATTTAGGAGGCTAATTAAGCAATAACAGAAGTGGAGAACTTATAGCAGGATGACAACAGACTGAAAAATTAATGACACGTTTTGAGATAAACTCCATGACATATTCTAATTACTTTAATGTGTATCATGGTAAGTCCATTTAAAAGAGGCAAACAGAAACAAATATACGATGAGTTACATTTTACTCTTTGTAGTCCTGTAGCATTGTAAGATTTACTAAAATTTACTAAAATTTAATAATATTTGAAACTAACGATGCAAAAACCTAAAAACTAGTAATAAAATAAATCATATTTGTTTTATACAGTAACAGATTGTCAGTCATTGTTTGGCCTTATTATTATTTTTATTATTATTATTATTATTATTATTATTGTTGTTGTTATATTTTCCATTGTTTTCATCAATATTTGTAATGAATTTGAAAAGTAATTTATTTTAAATGAAAGACCACTTGAAAATTAAAAAAAGAAAAATATAAAAATGTCATTATAGATTTTATCCTGCAGAATAATGGTACACAAATCAATAGAGAATGTATGTGTCCCTCAGCTGAGTAGATTCTTCCGATTGTCATTGTGGTTTCTCACACAAGTGACTGCACAACAGGTCTCCCATTACTGCCAGATTGCAGCAATTTCAAACAAGCCTTTTTAAACGCCTGGTTATGACATTTTCTCCCTCAGCTCCACATCACAACCCACAAAGCATTTGTGCCTTTTTAGTCAAATTGGAAACTGTGAGTGAAACATTAGGAGATAAAGCATCTATATGACTACACAAAACAAGTTCATTCTACAGTTACTTTCGTCAGACGCAAAATTTTTACTAAAATATGACCAAACATTAAAATTTCAATTACTGATATTTTATATATAGTCACAAAAAAGCAAAATAAGTGCTTCATTGCATATGTGCTTATGATTTTTTTTTTTTTTTTACAAATTCAAGCACCAATACGAATGTTTCTGTTATTACAGTAGCAAAATGGTAAAGTCTTTGAAATACTGGCGGGCATTTTTAATTCTGAGATGTTCATATCTGACAGCATGTTGACTTGACATTGATCATAATATGAACATGTGACCACGGTGCCTGCTAAGTGCGTGTCTTTCATTTTTCTTCAAAGTGGATGCGTACCCACTTTGATAACAGTGTGTAGTTATTACTCACTGTATCTCGGTATCTCCAAGTACTTTCAGTTTCATTCAAGGTCTGTATATTAAACAATCTACGTTTTTATTGTCTCAGTGCACTGAACCAGCTTGTCAAATTTACCACAACACTCACCCATTCATATGGGAAAAGTAGCAAATCATAAAAGGATGTTTAAATTTTGAATCAGATAACATGTGTAATTGAAAGCACAAATAAAACACTTCTATGAATAATGTAAAAAAAAAAAAATCAAAGATGAAAACGTTTAGTTTCCAAGCTATCTCAAGTATTTTTTGCCCAAATGAGAAGTTTCACTGCTTTTTCTACCAGTGCGGTACATGCTCGGCGGAAGTGACTCAGGCAAAAGTGGTGGTTCTCTCTCCCCCTCCCTTCCTCCCAACTCTCATCATGGTAAACCCATATGGGATGGCTGCAGGCTGGGATAGTCACACTGGAGCCCTACCGTCATACGCTCGGCATTCTGCCATCTGCCTGGCCCTCTCCTGCCCCTACCCATACCTCCATGCCAAAAAAAACCCTTATTCCCTACGATAGGAACTCTCCAACAGCAGAAACCCGCAACAAAAAAAAACCAAACCAAAACAAAACAAAAACAACAACCACAACAACAACAAACAAATCAAACCACGACACACAGCCAGCCGTGATTTTACTTTTAGCTCAACCCAGTGTTCAGAGAATGGTGTCAGTAGTCTGAGCTCTTGTGTTTAGATGCTTAATTTTTAACCATATGAAAACATATAAAATTCTAAAAGTGACCGAATATTGATATGTTTTTGAAATGCAGATAGATTAGTTTTAAATATTCTTAGGCATAAATATTCTTAGGCACATATAACGCACAGGATTTGTGATATGCACATCCTGGATCTCATAATAATTCAAAACAATAATAACCTAATAACACTGGCCTCTGGTTTGGGATCAGAGCGGGTGCAAGTGAACGTGAAACAGAGAAATTTTCCTCTCTCAAGATGAGAGATATAAAAATAAATCAATTAATTCATCACATCTGCAATACAAATAAAGTGAAAATCATAAATCCTGTGAGAAGAATCTTAACCCAGATCAAGTCTTACAAGCAATTCTCAACATCTAAACCATGTATAAAAGTTTACTTTTAGCTCAACCCAATGTTCAGCAAATGGTGTCAGTAGTCTGAGCTCTTGTGTTTAGATGCTTAATTTTTAACCATATGAAAACATATGAAATTCTAAAAGTGACCGAATATTGATATGTTTTTGAAATGCGGATAGATTAGTTTTAAATATTCTTAGGTATTTTTTTAGGTCGAGCATAGCCCCATAGTGCTGCTGGTAGGCTGTTATCATCACAACATTTCAGAAGGTCTGAGGTGGAGAAAGGAACGAATTTATCTAATGGTCTACAGTTATATTAATCATGACACGTTCAATCTACAAAGCGCTGAGCGCAGGAGTCCATGAGCGAGAACAGAGGTTTGCACATAAATAGTTGTGAATGGCTCCACTTCTGATTTAAGATGATTTTCATATGGGATACATACAATATAATATATTTCTGATTTAAGACAACTTCCATATAGCAAATATAAAATAAAATTTGAGGAAATTTATGTGGCAACTTGGAATAGATCCCTAGAAACTCTGACACTATCCACAAATAGAGTGAACAAAAAACACATTTGAATTAAAAATACAAACTACAAAAGCAGCCAGTGAAAATAAGACTTTTGGAAAAGTAATAACTAAAAAAGCACTCCCTTTTTAAGTCCTGGATTACCTAGGCATTTTTGGCTACTGTGCAAAACCATAGGCTGGCACAGCATTACATGCCACACTCAGCCCAGAGGAGACTTGTGTAGACGGCAGCATGATATCAGCACGCTTCGAGGACTTCCCATGACCATCACTAGACATCCTATAGACCGCCAGTCACGAGTCAGAGGGTATTCAGTGTGAAACATTAACTCACACACAACAAATATCTCATATACATTAACTCATATCTCTACAGTATATAATAAAATAATGCTCCTTGAGCGCAGGTTAAGAGTGTCACACAACGTTAATTTTCACTCTGTCACCAATAAAGCAATATTACGTGATGGAATTATTTGTTGGTTATTTTAATATGCAGCATTTGAGATTTGTTGTTAAGAGTAATTCCCTTTGAATCAATTTCCAAAACAAACCTCAGACCTCATGACAAAATAAGCGGTAAACAAGGAAAATAGTGGGAAAAAACAGGGAGAAAACACATTACTTACAGTTTTCACTCTGAAAATCTGGAACAAACTGCTCATCATTGTCAGGAACTTGAGCTGAAGAAAGAAAGAAAAAACGGGAACAGTCAGTTGTAGCGTTTTTTGTTATTTGTCTGGCAAATGTATGCTTTAGTTTACACACACAATTCAAACAATGCAAATTCAAGCTTTCCGTGAATGTGAAGCACTAGACGAACTAAAAATTTCTTTAGAGGACATATAACGCACAGGATTTGTGATATGCACATCCTGGATCTCATAATAATTCAAAACAATAATAACCTAATAACACTGGCCTCTGGTTTGGGATCAGAGCGGGTGCAAGTGAACGTGAAACAGAGAAATTTTTCTCTCTCAAGATGAGAGATATTAAAATCAATCAATTAATTTATCACATTTGCAATACAAATAAAGTGAAAATCATAAATCCTGTGAGAAGAATCTTAACCCAGATCAAGTCTTACAAGCAATTCTCAACATCTCAACCATGTAAAAAAAAAAAAAAAAAAAGAAGGCTTAATTATTATGATGTTATTGTAAAAATGATGACATTACATTTTTTCATTAGAAGATGGGGTGTCATAAAAACTTCACCATTCTGACCACAACACCGTTAAAATTCACTGATAAAAGGAGAAGGAGCCACTGGTCTGTCCACCCGTGCTTTTGCACTCATGAGGTCTACTGATCCAAAAAAAGAAACAAAACAAAAAAATCAGCTCTATCTTCTCTGTATTTCTGTGAATCTGGCATGAAAGGCTAATGGCAAAATAATGAGGTGTGCCAAAGCCCTGTTTATCACACATATTTACACTCAGAGACAGTTGTTATGTCCCTCTACTTCAACCCCATGAAAAAGGCAGTATTGCAATGGGGAGCAGGAGACTCTGTCACTCTAAGCTATTAGCACGTTTATTTATTCCTGCTAAATATGGATTTCCATTTTCACAACAACAGTAACATGTCAAGACATGAACTAAATTCAAATTTACTTTAATGAAGTCAAAAACTAAACAACAACAACAACAACAACAACATCTCTTTCTGTGATCTGTATCTCACAGCTTCTCGGTCAGGGTGTTCTTTTGTCACTGAATGTAGACAACATCGAAAATGTGAAAAAAAAGACTTCACATGTTCCACTTCACATGGTCCTCACACATTTCTGCTCTCCTTATCAAACTAAAACAAGGATAAAAACTCAAATCTCAAATCAAAGTGAAATTTCACGTTACACTTAGAAACACATGCTAGCAGGAAAACAGTTACCTACAGTTCTATTGTTCCCAGTCTTTTCTACGTTTAAATTAAAGATCCAAAACCTGAAATGTCCTGTGAAGCGACTATATAATGATTCAAGTGGTATGATAGCGGTCACAAAGCTTATGTGAAACAGCTCACTGTACCAGACTACATGACTTGAACCATTTCATTATAATATGTACAATAAATATAATTCAAACAAAAAAACTATAGCTGCTCATCATATTAGTCAATCTGCAGAATTTTAATCTTAAAAAAAGAGTCAAGATCCAAAAAGGAAACCGTTAAAGGGGACTAGAGAGAGCAAGAGATAGAAAACTGGTGCATATTAGAAAATGAAAGAAAGCATTGGGTGATACAGTTAAAAAACAAAGCAAGAGAGAAGCAAGAAAAAGGAAAGCGGATAGAGAGAGAAAGAAAAGAGAGAAATAGAGAGAGAGAGAGAGAGAGAGAGAGAGAGAGAGACAGAAGGAAGGAGAGAGAGAAAGAGAGAAAGAGAGAGGGAGAAACTTGCCAACAGACTCAGCAGGATATGCAAAGCAACCTGTGAATGGGACAGCTGATCCCAGGAACAACTCCTGCGGACAGCTGGAGAACTGGAATGCTGCCGCCATTCACAAAAAAAGAAAAGAAAAAAAGAAAAGGAAAAAAGGAGCAGAGGAAAAAGAACATAAATACTAAAAAAAAAAAAAAAAAAAAAAAACAGGCGAGTCAAATCCAGACCCGGTCTAAAGCACTTCACCAAAGAGAACAATGTGAAATTTGGTGTCAGCCTGTCCTACTTGATTCTCATCTGAAGACTGAACAGTGCAGGGGAAAAGAAACAAAACACAAAATGGGGCACAGAAAGGGAGATGAACAAATGTTCCAACTCTGGTAACCAACTGATTTCCTAACTGTATAAATGTCTTTTATCCTGTCCATTTCATATCCTGGTCAAAATTTCATAGCCATGCAATGGCCATCATCGCCTTTCATACACTAAAATAACTAAGCATTGAGAAGCAGTAGAAACATTTCAGATACTACTGAAATATGAAATTATCAAATAATGCATTAATTATAGTAGCCGCCCCCACCCCCATACCTCCAGTTAGACATATGGCTCAGCTATCAAGCAGCTGTCCATCATTGTCCAGCGACACAGTCCTGTCAAGTGGTAGTTTGTCAGGGCTTTTTGACTACAGTGTCGGAAATCCAGCCGTCCGCACATAAGTCTTTCTCTTGCCTTCCCTTATTTCCAATTACCTGAGCCTATAAATCATTGGGATTGGTCCTGTTGGTATTCGTTTTGGGCTTTAATGGACAGGAAGTCATTTATTACATCCACAATCTTTAGACGTTCTTCCAGCGACACAGGCAGACTCCAGACAGGCAGAACTGTCTCTCCTCCGTGCAGTAAGAGCAACCAGAGTGTGTGAGGTCACTTTGTGACTCTAAAATATTTAAATGTCCTTTTTTCTTTTCAGAAAGCCTGCAGGGTATTCTCTATAATCAAATTTTTGTTAACGGATATAATGCATTCCACAACCTATTCTACAGTGTAAAGTTTTCATTCAAAAGTCCTCAATTATATCGCAAGCATTTTCAAATATATTAAAGAATAGATGAAAGCCACCTTAGGGTATTAAATATTGAGATTTTTTGACACCTGTGTATGACTCAATAAAGTATTTTAATCCATTTTGGAAAAGTAATCAGTTCTCTTCTATAATTTCAACAGTTAAAGAATGAATGAAGTAACAGAACATTTTAACCAGTGTTCAAGGACGCTGGAGTGCGTCTCAGCTGTGTCAAAAGCAGAGAATAATATTGAGAGTTACGATTCTCATACATATTTGTTTCTAATGTCATGTCAAAGTAACAAAATCAAAGGACTGAACCTAAAATATTTCACGAGGTACAATGATTAAACATATGAACTACCATCAAATATTTAAAAACTACCATAAAATACAGAAGCATAAAATAAGTGTGAGTGTCTGTCTTGCTGTTTTCCAAAGGGTCTGTTTAGAGACTAATCTTCATGTTTAGTGAAATTTGTTCAGTAAAAAAGGAAAATGCAAAACATTGGCACTAATTCTAAAAAACTGTTTGCATAATTTTCCATACCCATAGATGACTTTGTTTGCTTAATGTTTGCATATTATGAATTCTGGTCCTTGTGGTGTATGAGTAGAAAACACCACTAACAAAAGATGAATAGGTCAAAACTATTCATAGTGCCCTATCCATAGTGCCCTATTCATAGCGCGCTTAAGTAACTACTGACGACTCATGTCACATTATTCTTTTTCTACATTCTGAGCACTGATTTCTCCCAAGAAATCAGCATATACAACCACAGAAACAGTCAAGAGAGGACTAACACACACTCACACACACACACAGAAATAAAAAGAACCAAAGCTGAAAAACTACCACAAAACTGATCTTTATCATTCAAACTTTAAGGGATTACATATTGAACCACTTAAACGAAAACCTCTCAAACCACATACACTCACAATACCATAAATATTTCACATCAGTTAAAAATATTGTAGTTTACGATTACAGACACTTGAGGTTAGTTAAACATATCTCACAGTATTTCAAATGGACGTCACATTCTTTTTTTCTTCGCCTTGTACAAAAAAACAATTGAACAGAATGAAACAGTTTTACACCAGATCAAATGTCCACAATTCATACAAGCGCTTTTTAAGAATGAATTCCAACAGTGAAATAAAGGAACTCCTAGAGTTTAATTTGTGTCTTTCATACTGGTTCTGCTTTCACACTTTCAACCGCAGTAACATCACCGAAAAACCCAAAATGAAACTTCTGTCTGTGATAAGATCCTTTCGATTAGTGACAACACAGCAGGTCACAACAAGCAGGCTCTACCCTTCAGGTATAAACTTCATAATCTTGCCAAAACAGCAGTAACAACAAAAGCGAAAGGATTTCGGACCAACTCATAGACTACTTCAAAGTAGTTGTTGTATGTGGCATGACTAGGTGAAGAAACCATGTAAATTGCAATTATAAGTGTCTCAACGCATAAAAAGATTGAAATACTATGCTGGCACACAAAACATGCATTTCATAAGAAAAGTCCAGCCATAACAGCACTAACCTAAAGGTTGATGTTGTAAACAAGGTGGGAAGAATACACTTGCATTCAAGTCCTGCAGCATCACGTCTGTTTTCCACCACAACCAGCAAGTCTTGCCATTAGAAAACAAAACAAATAAATTACCAAAACAAATAAGAATTAAAAAATTGAAAAAAAAAATAAAATAAAATAAAAAATCTCGAAGCAGTCACTCAGACACCAACGTCTTTTCTAGTCTCCACGAAAAAAGCAAAAACAAAAACAAAAGCAGCAGAGATAACAGCTGTGGAGTTTTGGAGAGAAAGACAGTGTGAGAAAAGTCAAAAGAGAGGGTGAGACAGCAAGTGCAGGAGAGATAGAAAGAGAGAGGCAGAGAGTGCTACGACTGGTAGTGAGTCGCATGCATTAGCGTTTGTCAGAAGTAAAGGAGACAGTGAGTGTGAGTGTGACTTCTCCTGGTAATTTGTGATGACACTCCGAGTAGAACCTCCTTGGTTTCCCAAAAGATTGGCGCTCTTCTGAAGCTCTAATGTATGCATGACACACGAGGTGCCTCTTCTCCAGACGCATTAATTGGACTGCACATTAAGAATATAACTTGAGGGATATTGCCTCCTTCCCTCCTTCACCCTCCCTCCTTCCCTCCCTCTCTCTCTTTCTCTCTCTCTCTCACTCTTTTTCTTTCTTTTTTTTTAACATAAGCATGCTTGTTTATCTACAACAATGTTCATCTACTTTAAGTAAGTCAGGCATCATGTAATATACAGACACTTACCCTCTGCTAGCCACGTCTCCTGAAGTTGACTTAGATCTTGAAAAAGCTCTGAAACAAAAGAACATGCATTATATTAGAGACAAATAAAAAACACAGCAGCTAATCTATGTGGATATATAGGGGGTTTTTTTTGTTGTTGTTTTTTGTTTTGTTTTTACAATCTTGCTGAACACCTCACCTCCACTCAGATCTAGATAGAACTTGTTTTGAGACATATTCACAGTAATCTGGGTTGTAATTGAGATTTTGAAGCTAGAGTGAGTGCAGGTGGTAACAAGTAAATTGCATTTTGTGAAATGTTAAGAAGCCGTGAAATGAACTTGGTCCCCCCACCATCACCACTGCCATCACCTCAAGCTCACCGTGAGAGTCCAAAGCCAGGTCGGAGTTAATTAATTTTCTTTTTCTGTCCTTAGCTGCTTTTGAGTTGGAGGTTTTCTCCTGGGGATTCTAAAAATGAGAAAACAGATCAATTTTTACCAACGAGGTTGTCCATTGGAAGCCAACAGGAGACGGAAAAAAAAGTTATTTGACTACAACACATTTAATTTGTCTATTATTTATTTAGCTTTAAACATCTTCGTGATGACGGTGACAAACCAGAAGTTTTAAAATTGCAGCCTTAATCTCTAGATATTTACGAAAGCACGCTCTAAAAAAAATCAAATCGCAACACAACCGATGGTTTTATTACAGTCATAATTATAATGATAATTATACTAATGTTATATTTACTCATAATTCTACTTGACTTTATTTATAGTCTAGGCATAGATCAAATGATCACCGACTCACATGAGAATTAATGTAAGGCACTTGTTGGTCGAAACGTCCCTCCATTCGGCGACTTTAGGGCTCTATTTAGATTGATAACCAATTAGCAGGAGCTCCTCGCTGACTGCGCCGTTCTTTCACCCTTTAAAGTAACAAAATGGCCTAAGCGATTATTTGGGGAACAAGAAACATGAATGAACTGGCGGGACAGATCCGCTTCTAGAAGCGCCGTTCACTAAGCAACAAATGCGGATACGCTGCTACTTTCTGCACTAACTTGTGCTGATCTGCAAAGATTACAAACTTTGAGGGACTGCGATACAAGATTTGATTTACGCTTTTCGCTATCCTCCTTTACATATATGAATCCCAGCCTAATAATAAAATGAAGTAGATCATTTGTAGAGACCGGCGATGAAATGCAAAGCAAGATAAAGTGAATGGACTTCAGGAAACTGTTTTCGACAACCAGAAAAAAAATAACCAAAATAAAACAAAACATGGTAAAGTTTAAAAAGGGCACTCACCGGCAGAGAATGAACCACATTCACTCTTTGGGGTCTTGTAATACTAGACAAGAAATTTGAAGTTGATGCGTAGTTGGCACCTCCACACTCTGCTCTAGCGCTCAAGTCAGCGCTCTCGCTGCCTTCTCCTCTTCGGGCCTCCCATCTAAACAGTCGGCGCCCTCTCTCCTATTGGTTGTCACTGTCTTACTGGATCAGATTTCTGCCTGTCAATCATGAGCTTTTTTCCACAGGTTAATGAACTTAACATTCACAGTGCTATTATTATGTTTCATTATTTTGGGTAATACTGCTTATTTATGTTTTACCAGTGTGCTCCTTTAAAAAAAAAATCAAGAACAGGTCATAGTAAATCAGGGGTAGGCGACAATGCAACTGCCTGTACAGAATAGAGCTTCTGCAATCTGTCAGTTTCAAATATCATGCAAATGAAAACAATAACGTCCTACATATTATGTCCTGAAAACGTCTATTATTCAAACAAATTCAGAATAAACGTGTCATGTTGCAATGCAAGAGTAATGCTTGTAGGAAAAAAAATCAAAGATCACTTTGTTGAACAGAAATGACTATAAAAGCAACAGCAACAACAGCAGCAACAACAACAACAACAACAGAAACAACTACAACAACAAAAAACACTTTCAAATGAAAATATCAATTTGAACATACAATGTTAGCCTTGTTAAATTTTGCCGCTCACCTTGCATGTGCAGACAGACTGTCCTCATCAGGTCTATAACCATAAGTCAGCAGTGTAAGAAATCCTCATCACAGAGTTTTATTCATCCCTAACACTGCTGTCAGATTATATGCTTCATCTGAGATTAGGTCGCACATGTCAGTAACCTCTTTATACGTGTGTCATGGATTTTACACAGCCTGATAGAGAATAATTACATTACTCCATTTACCAAAGGACAAAAATGCAACCTAACATACTAGTAACATGTAGCTGTGTTAACACATTGTATATGAATCCTTGTGATAGTTAGATGAATTTGGAACATAAAAAGACTTTTGTTTCTATGGGATATTTTATAGATTGGAAAATTTTTGCAGAATACATATTAAAATGACTTATTACAGCAAGTTCCATGACACTTTACATGTTAAGACTGTTGAAACTCTGAGTGTAAAAGAATTACATTTCAGTCCTAATACATGATTTTTGTCATGCTGTGCTTGGTTGAATGGACTCTGCAAGGGATACGAGGGATACACAAGTACTCTCTCTCTCTCTCTAGCTATCTATCTATCTCTCTACCCCCCTTCCTCTCTGTCTCTCTCCCGCTCAGTCATTCACTTACTCAGACACATGCACGTACGCACGCACGCACGCATGCACGCGCGCGCACACACACACACACACACACACACACACACACACACACACAGACTTGGAAGTTTGTGACCATAGTAACAGTGTTTTGAATGGTTTCCAGGGAGATCATAGGCAGTCTTGTCTTTTTTTAACGAACATGAGGAATCCATTGTTGACAGTGGCAGAGACCTGGTCAGTTAGCAATAGACACCAGGTTTGTGATACAAACTTCATTTGTCAATGCATTTCAAGTGTTGCATATTATTTTCAAGTTTGACTTTTCAAGGGTCTTAAGCTGAGGCACTATGTTTAAAAGCAATCATTTTTCATCTGTTCACAAGACAACAGTGTCCAAAACAAACAAAAACAAAAAGATTCTATAGGTATTCCATAAGCTAAAAAGCATTTTGTAATCTGAAAAAAAAAAAAATGAATGAGCTATGCATGCACAATAAAACCACAAATTTAGAGGTCTGACAACACTGACAGTAATGACACTGATTTGATCAGAAAAAAATTACGAAGTTGGAAATAGACTGAAAATGATAGAGTGATAAAGAAAAAAAGATGCTTCCACAAAGCAATAATACTCTTGGTAAACTATAATTTTCCCTATCAAATACTGGTCTGCTTTGTTTCTGTAATTTGTCTCTGTATATCGCTAATTAGTGCAGTGTGAGAAAGTATAAATTAAAATATCACAATATAAAACTACAATATATTAAACCTAAAATGCCAAAGATGTCAGTGTGGTTCATATTCATGCTTGTACAACAAACTGGAACAGTATAAGACAATACAGAATGTGATGTTCTGTTTGGGGAACAATTACATTGTTATTCTGCAGTGTGTTAGAATTTTTTTACGTATGAGCTACATGAAAGTAGTAACACCGTCACAATATCAGTTAGGGATTCCCTTTCTGATTTATTGTACATTTTGTTTTGATACATTCAAAACTTACTTATACAATCTGTTTCCACTGTTATTATCAGCTGACAACTTCTGGCAATGGAAAGGACAAAAACACTGAGTAGAAAAGATTCTGATGGAAATACAAAATGACATGATAGTTAGTGTAAAATTTTACATGGTTTCTCTTGAGCATTGAGAGGTGCAGGTCAAATGCTAGTGTCCACCATGAAGGGGAAACAAGGACACCATTTCCATCTTCAGGGCTCAAAGCAGGTTCACAGAGTGTTACGTAAATTAAAAATAACTTCTTAAAATGACCACAATTATCCAATAACATCAATTAATTTTTTTTGTACAAAAACCTTTGTTTTGTAACAAAAGGTAAAAGAAAAATGCTTGCCTCTCCCAGCCTGCCCTACACAGCACAAATCTTCAAATCTAGACATCTGCCACTGTTGCTTCTGTTGCAAGGACAAAATATTGTCTAAGTTACCACTGATTTTTATCTTTCACTCAGCCTGTGAAAATGACTGCAAATTATTTTTAGAAACTGTATGTTACCGACTTCATCACAATACTGTGTCTCATGACAGTTCCCTGTGACTAAAGAGTCTCAATGGCCACAATGTACATACTCATAGTGCTAAGTCGCACTACTATTAACACTTTACATACTGCATAATTACTCATTTCAGCCCTCTACGTGTTCCAGAAGGCTCTGCCTGTGTATCGCCCCTGTGAGGCCTATCTCACCCCTGTGGCTGGAAAATGATAAGGTACACAGTATGTGAATGTGTCAGTGGACCTAGAGGTTTCATACATACACATACATTTAACCCACAGTTTTAATCCATTGTTTCAAGTTTTCAAGTTTTCAAGGTTATTTAGAGCCCAATATCACTGTTTAAAGTCTCAACAGAATTTACATGCCCACAACAAACAAAACAGGACTGTAAGTGATGCACTTAAAATCCTTACAGTCCTTGTACAGTACAGTCCTTACAATCCTCGTTTACTGATTTTGGATGCTGAAAAAACTTTTGGCTCTTCTTAGCGATTGGTAATTGCTTTTATTTTAAATATTGCAGAGTAGCTAATCATGTTTTTAGGTGGCTAGCAAACTAACTAGCTATCGATCACACAGCTAGCTAACAATATTTGCATTTATATTTAATCACTACAAAGATGCTTTTAGCCAAAGTGACTTACAAAGAGCATGGCACATATGCCTATGTCAACACATTTCAGTACACAGAACTGAAGTAATGCCAAGAACAATTCCAACGATCACACAAGGTTTTATTGCTCTGTTGGGTCCAAGACTTTCTTTTTCAATGAGGTCAGTGGTTAAGGTTTCAGAAAGATTTCAGAAAGTGGTGAGCTATGAGATCTTCTTTGAATATGACCAGTGTCTTCAAGGATCTGATGGAGGGGGGAAACTGATTCCACCATTTTGGAGCTAGGAGGGTGAAGATTCTTTACTGAGACCTCAACCATCACCCAGTCCATACTCCTAGGCATTCAGTGAATACTGTGGCAGAAACAGACAGGACAACAGTTTATTTCAAAGATACTATTTATTAACATAATCAATACTACTTGGCAAACTAATACTGATATGGTACAATCAATAATCAGCAGCGAATAGAATGATCAAAGCTTAATGGTAATATAATGGTGATGAGGCTATGTACAAGTATTGTGGGGATGGGCAACAAGAAGCGTGTGTGTGTGAGAGAACAAAGAATCTCTAACTAGAGAGCTAGTCTCAAGCAAGTAGGTCCTAAACTCAACAACTCTACCCAACCCTTAACTCACAGTGCAATCCCAATGTTGGAGGTGTGCAATCGGAAAAAGGGAGTTAGAGAGAGAGAGAACGCATGCCAGATTGTGCATGAAATACAGTGTGTACATTTAAATCATAAAAGAATTCAAATAACACCACTTCCTTCACATTAACTGAATATAACCTTAAGACTAAAGTGTGCCCAGATGCCAGCCTTACTTTGAATAGCTCATTGCGTGGCGACCGAAGATGTGTCTTTGGTGGCCTGATGAGGAGCACCATGTGCAGGTCCAGGGAAAAGTTCTTTTCCGTGTCGCTTGAAGATCTTCGGGGCTCGGTCGCTCGTCCGATGATCTTGAAGGGTTCTTGATTTAGTTCGTCGACGTTTTAAGAAATAAAAGGGGATCCGGTCACCTTTTCTTCCGTCGAATACTGTGCGCGTTACAGTGTAATTAGCCGGTTGCAGTTAAAATCACAACTGCGCGAGAGAAAGTAATGTAACAAAGGTCAGGAATGCAGACTGTGGGTGCATATGACTGAACAGATCTTTGCTTTATTGATGGAAGTTTTCACACCGTTAAATGCCAAAGTAACAGCATCCAACATCACAAACTTGCCTTATCTAGACTACATCCCTACTATATACCCATGTGCTCTACTGAACTACAAAACGGTGACACAACATGTCTCAGACATTCCCCAGTTGATAACCACAGACAACAAGTACACACCATAAACAGTACAGAACATTACAGAACAATGCACAATCTCAACAAGAAAAACTCTTTTACCAATAGACACCACAACAGAAATCCACTCCCAGCATGCCCTGTACCAGCCCAGAAAATAATGGTAACAGAACTCTGTTACACTGCCCCCCGCCACAAGGGTCAAACGTCCCGTTTGCACTTCAGGGGCTACACACAAAGTCTCTGAGGTGGCGAGGAGGCTGTCTGTGCCTGGCTGGGCTGATGGGAGAGTCCACTCCCCCTGCCGAGGAACCTTCTACCAAGGAAGCTGCAGGCTCCTGCTGAGCCGCTGACCCCCAGTAGACATTGGCTGTTTCGCTGACCCTGCTGCTACCAGGTTGTGGTGTTAATTGAGCATTGTCTACTTCTGGCCCCATTTCAGCAGTATCAGCAGCCCCCCCAAGCCCGAGTATGGGGCCAGACGATCTCTGTGAAGCACCACTGCCCGCTGTCTTGCCCTCATTCTTACCTTATACACTACATCAGAGATTTTCTTTATTACCTGGCATGGCCCCTCCCAGTCGCTATCAAGCTTGGGGCAACGTCCCTTCTTGCGTCTATGATTGAACACCCACACCCTTTCGCCCTCTTGGAACTCCCGCCCTTTACCATAAGCATCGTATGCTTTCTTTTGACGGAATCCAGCACGGGCTAGGCGCTCTCGGGCCACTGCATGCACGGCATCCATGCGATTCTGCAGCCGATGAACATAGTCCAGTCCTGGGGTTCCGGATGTTGTGGTCTCGGGTGGTCGTCCAAAAATAAGGTCTACAGGCATCCGCAACTCCCTCCCCATCATAAGCTCTGCTGGGGTGCACGCAGTAGACTCCTATACTGCAGATCGGTAGGCAAACAAAACGAGAGGCAGGTGTTGATCCCAGTCCCGTTGGTCATCAGAGGTTAAGATAGCCAGTTGGGTGGCCAGGGTCCGATTGAACCTCTCTACCAACCCATCACTTTGAGGATGGAGAGGTGTAGTTCTGGTCTTCCTGATACCCAGCTGCTCACAGAGCTCAGTGAATATCTGTGCCTCAAAATTGCGTCCCTGATCACTATGAATCTCCATCGGGATGCCAAATCTGGTGAACATGCCCTCTAGGAGGCAGTCAAGGATGGTGCTCGCTTCTTGGTTAGGGATCGCATACGCCTCTGGCCATTTTGAAAAATAATCCATAGCCACAAGGACGTAACGATTTCCCCTCTCTGACAGGGGAAAGGGCCCCAGCACATCCACTCCAACTCTCTCCATAGGGGCACCAACCTGGTACTGCTGCAGGGGTGCGTGTGATTGCCCAGCTGGTCTCTTCTTGGCTATGCATTCATCACATTGGCGGCAGAATGTTTCCACATCTTTGTGGTGTCGCCCCCAATAGAACTTCCCCTGCAGTTTCCGTAACGTCTTGTAAAAACCAAAGTGGCCAGCTCCCGGGGCCCCATGCACTGCCCTCATCACTCTCTCTCGCAGGGACTTGGGCACAACCAACTGCCAGACAACCCGGTCACCGGGCGCATGCCAGGCCCGGTACAGCACTCCTTCGTGCAGGCTTAGGGAGTTCCACTGCCCAAGCAGTGCTTTAATGGCTGGGGACACTGGTGCACTCTCCTCCCGTCCAGGCCTCACCCCTCCTTGTTTCCACCTCACCACTGGCCCCAGGTCTGGGTCTGCCTCCTGGAGCTCTCGCAGTTCTTCCACTGACATTCCATCCAGTGGCCTAGGTGTGTGCTGGGTTCTCACCCGAGCTACCTGCCCCCTGTGCTGTTCTCTCTCTTCCAGCCTCAAGCAGTGTCGGCAGGCCCCTTCTGCACAGGGTCGGCGTGAGAGCGCATCTGCATTACAGTGTAGCAGTCCTGCTCTGTGTTCAATATGGAAGTCATACCCTTGCAGAATTTCAATCCACCGGGCTACTTGCCCCTCTGGTTCCCTGAAACTGAGTAGTCAACGGAGGGCAGCATGGTCAGTCCTCAGTAGGAAGCGACAGCCATACAGGTAGGGATGGAAGTGTCGGACAGCAAGCACCACAGCCAGCAGCTCACGTCTGGTTACGCAATAATTTCGTTCCGCTGGGCTCAGAGACTTACTGTAGTAAGCAATCACATGTTCCCCATCTGTACGCTGTGACAGCACTGCACCGACTCTGTTTTCGCTGGCATCTGTGTCCAAAATAAAGAGCTGGCCGGGTTTAGGTAAGGACAGAATGGGTGCATTTACCAAGGCTTGCCGGAGCGCTAGGAACGCCTGCTCACAGTCTGAGTCCCACTGAAAGTCTCGCCCTTTCTCCAGCAGCCTATGCAATGGCTTGGCCACATCAGCAAAGGACCGGATGAATCGGCGGTAGTATGAAGCAAGGCCAAGAAACCCCCGAACCTCTTTTCTGCTACTGGGGATGGGCCACTCCTGCACTGCTCTGACTTTGTCAGGATCTGTTGAGACTCCGTGGGGCCCCATTATGTGCCCCAGGAAGCGTGTCTCTTTTCGCAGCAGGGTGCACTTCCTGGGATTAAGGCAGAGGTTTGCCATCTTGAGGCACTCAAACACTTTACGGAGGTTGTCCAGTGCAGAAGTGAAGTCAGCAGCATGAACCAAAACATCATCCAGATAGATCACACAGGCAGAGCGTGACAGAGGGCTCAAGACTTTCTCCATGAGGCGTTCAAAGGTGGCCAGGGCATTGCAGAGGCCAAATGGCATGACTGTGAATTGCCACAAGCCCCGGCCAATGGAGAATGCTGTTTTGGGTCAGGCTTCTGGAGTCAGTTCCACCTGCCAATACCCACTTCTAAGGTCAAGCGAACTGAACCAACATGACCCGGCTACTGAATCGAGGGCCTCGTCGACTCTGGGAACTGGGTAAGAGTCTTTCCGTGTCACCTCATTTAAACGTCGATAGTCAACACACAACCTTAATCGGCCGTCTTTCCTTGTGACTGGCACAACAGGTGATGACCATGGGCTGTCGCTTGGCTCAATTACCCCTGCTGCTGCCATCTTTGCTAATTCGGCCTCTACCTCCTGGAATTTTGCTAATGGCAGGCGTCTGGGACGCTGTCGTATTGGAGCAGCATCAGCAGTATGTATGCTGTGTGTCACAATATCGGTACGGGTGCACTCACCGTCTGTGGCTGCAAACTGATGGCAGTATTCCGTTAGCAGGCTTTTGAGCTCCCGCTGCTCTTCTGGTGTCAGACCCTCTCTGCTCTGCTCCCACAGGTCCCCCAAGGCAGCTGCGGCCTCTGTAGAAATGTCCTCCCAGGTAGGTCCATCATCCATGCCTAGGCTCTCTACTGCCGTGGAAGCATTCACTGTGCAAGATGCCGGATCTGGCGTGTTGAGTGCTACCAGGGCATCACCCACTGACAAGATGCGCCTCCCCACATCTACTACAGCCCCACTGCTTCCAAACAGTCCACCCCTAAGATACAGTCCTCCATTATGTCAGCCAACCAGAATTCTGCTTCTATACCCCAATGACAAGGTGCACCAGCCTTGCATTGGTGCCAGATCACCAGTTACTGTCTCCATGACCCTAGTGGCTGGACGGAACTCAACATGAGGTAACACACCAGGCCTCACCAGACTGATATCTGACCCAGTGTCCACGAGAGCCCTGCAGTGCACCCCTTGGAGACGGGCACATCACTCGCAGGGTGCCTCCATGGCCCAGCCGGCCCACTCACTACAGGGTGACCCTCTGGCATCTCGGTTGCTGCTCTTACCACAGGATGACGCATGGCTGATCCGGCCCCATCCATCAAGATGGCCTCTATCTCCTCTGCTTGGCGCAGTGCCTCTTCTAATGTTGCAGGATGGGCCAGGCGCACCTGCTGCCGCAGCTGACCCGGCCTTAGACCTCTCAAAAACGCATCCAATGCTAGGCTCTGGACCGATGCTGAAGGTAACTCAGGGTAAGCCCGGCTGGCTAGGTGTAAGACATGAGCGGCCAGCACACCTAGTTTTTCTTTATCCTGCCTGCTGCGCTGGTGAAACTGGTCCCTCAAACCCAGGACAGATACAGGCTCGCCAAACCGCTGTTGCAGGGCTGCCACCATCTCAGCATAGGAGACCTCTCCTTGATGGCTAATGTCCAGCAAAGCTTGGCGAGCCGGCCCCTCCAGTGCTGTAGCTAGGCTAGCTGCTTTCTGGGAGTCAGACCATTTCGCGGCAGCTGCCACTAGATTAAATTGAAAAAGGTATGCCTCCCAGCTGCTGGTACCGTCATACCGCCCCAGTTTTGGAAATGTTGTTGGTTGCTCAGGATACCTCAGGCTGGGGTTCACTGTGTGGTCTGGTGGCAGCATGAGGCGTGAGAGAGCGCGCTCCATCTTGTTAATCTGCTGCTGCAGGCGCTGTACCATCTCCGCTTGCTGCTGGAGGGTGCGGTCCCTCTGGCTGCTAGCACACCCTGTCTTCCTCCGTACCGCACTTCCACCGGCTCCCAGCAACGGCGTAACTTCAGCTTCCAGGGTCGCTGTATCGCTTCTTGCCTGGCATGTGGATGACCTGAGCCAGATCTCCCCACCGCTATTGTCCCCCTGGCCAACAGGATGAAGACAGTTTTCATCTGGACGATAGACTTCTGTCTTCAAGCGTTTCTGTTGGGGTGCAGAGAAAATCTTCTCACTGACATCAGGAGTCTTCTCATCAGCTCTCTCCTCTTTGAAATTCTGCTTTAAGGCAGCAGACAGCCAAGATCCGAAATCAGTAGAATCTACCATCCCACTTCTGACACCAGTGTAACAAAGGTCAGGAATGCAGACTTTGGGTGCATATGACTGAACAGATCTTTGCTTTATTGATGGAAGTTTTCACACAGTTAAATGCCAAAGTAACAGCATCCAACATCACAAACTTGCCTTATCTAGACTACATCCCTACTATATACCCATGTGCTCTACTGAACTACAAAACGGTGACACAACATGTCTCAGACATTCCCCAGTTGATAACCACAGACAACAAGTACACACCATAAACAGTACAGAACATTACAGAACAATGCACAATCTCAACAAGAAAAACTCTTTTACCAATAGACACCACAACAGAAATCCACTCCCAGCATGCCCTGTACCAGCCCAGAAAATAATGGTAACAGAACTCTGTTACAGTACATTAAAACTTTGGCCGTACAAATATCTCGCTTCGTTGTTTCTTTGTTCTTTTGTTCGGCAGAAAAACGGTGTCTCTTAAGCCAGATAGGATCACTCGCCAAAAAGACCCAATGCCTAGGAGTAACGGTGTCTTTTTATTCAGGCAGGAACACCGGCTACAGACACCCGCTGCTAGCGAGCTGCTGCTAGAGCGAACCGCTGCTAGTGAGCCACCGCTAGAGAGAGTTGGAGAATTGAAGAGAGCAAGAGTTTGGATTTTTCCGCGGTTTTATGGTGAACATTGTGTCATCAGTGTATCTGGTATCTGGCTCCATTGTTGTATCCAATACCGTTACACTGAAAGCTGAGAAGATGGGTTCAGATTACACGTGGGGTCAAGCAGGGAATTATGGGTAATATGATCTACGGGCCTGGCAACCCCTACAATGTAGATGGGTGCGATACCATTGGCTGCTCTGAAGGCCTGTGTATTGGTTTTGAACTCGATGTGGACAGCAACAGGGAGCCAATAAAGGGAGATGAAGAAATAAGTGACGAAAACATTTCAGTTGGTGAACAACTAAGCAAGCTGCTTCATTTTGAATCCTCTGCATTGGATGGTTTGAACATGTAGGGAGACCATCCAGGAGAGCAGTGCAGGAGTCCAGATGAGAAACGACCAGCACCCAGACTAGAAGCCGTGTTGTGTGCTCCATCAAGAACAGAGCCTATCAACATGACTGCTGTGACACGGTCAGTGAAGGCTAGATTGTCGTCTATCATTACCTCAAGGATTCTTGCTTTGTTAGAGGGTCATATCACTTATGAGATCATTTCTACAGAAATGTCATGTGAAATGGAGAAGTACACAGGCATAACCTGAAAGTCTCTTTGTTAGAGGTTGAACTGGAGGTGATAGCTCCCCATCCACGAACAAGGCAGGCTGCAATCTTTCTGGAAATTTTAGTATCTGTTGGAGGGAAGAATAAGTAGAGTTAAGTACCATCAGCACAGCAGACATAGGAAAAACCATATGAACTGATAATTGGACCAAGAGAGGTAGTGTAGCGTGCACAAAGGAGTGAGCCAATCACTGAACCCTGAACCTTGTTGCTTGCCTATTAAGCCTAACCATGGTTCAGGTTCTTGTCCCCTCCATGGGTGCTTTCGGACCAAAAAGTTTTAGGGATTCATTGAGAGGAACTACACACTGGGGAGTCCCCCGAGAACTACATACCTTCAAGGGCTTTTTTCCTGTTTGCGTTCGCAGCGCCAGTAGGAATGTTGAAGCGACGACAGTTGGTACAGCAATGCTTTGGTTGTTGTGGTCTTTTATTTTCTTGTAATCCTTTATCAGCTTCTTGATTTTCTCTCTACATTCCTTTGCTGTCTGGTGGATGCGTAACGTAGCAAGTTGAGGGGAAATGCTAGGGAAGATTTTTATATTTCACTTAGACATGTCAAAATCACATATAGGCTCAATAAAGCCTGGACTTCACTGTCAGTCCATTTTCCATGTTTTTTTTAATGCTAACCCTATGTTGAAAGTGGGAGTGGCGAGAGCGTCAAAATTCGCTCTGGCCGCCCTGCCAACAACGCTGTCGAACACTGTGGACATTCTGACATTTATGAAATAGGCGACTACAAGTTCATTTGGGATGCTTGGTCTTGCAAACTTTTTTTAAAGGGGATGCAAAGCAAACAGACGTGTCAACTGGTATCTTTGTGGCAACTGACCACGAGTAGGGTATAAGTTAACCTGATGAAATCTTTTACATGTTAAGGTGAGAAATTGATCGATGAAGGAAAGAAATGAACAATTATAATTACTTGTTTGGTAACAAAATAAACTAATGAAATAAACTAATTAAATTTGTGTGGTGTGACTTTTGTGTTGATGCTACACGTTTACTATGTTTACTAGCCTTTGTCTTTAATTAGCATTCACGTTAATCTGTGTGTAGCCTACATTAAAGTAACTGTGGTCCGGTTCCTGACTGAAGTTTATTGAGAATTAATGTTTGGTGGGAACAAAAGTTTACACAGTTGTGTTCTCTAGAATTCTCTAGAGCAGAGCACTTCTAAATTCCGGTTGGTTGCTGTCAAACCACCTCATAGCTCATTACCATAAAGTTAACTGAACTTCAGCTGTACTCTGATGCCCCAACCGCCCAAGACGCGCTGCTCCTCGCTGCTGAGAGATGCTGGCCCACATAGAAAACGAATGACTTCCGGTCACTTTGACACGCTCGATGCTTCCAGTGTGAACACAGGGTAAGACCTGTTGTTTACACAGCAAACATTTTACACGGATTTTTAAAAATGGTGGTTGCAATACACATTGCAGTACACTTACGTCTGGACCAATCACCATACACTTACGTCACTCATGGTTCCTCTGGTGCTGGGAGAGTACCCACCCTGAAGTAGGAGCTAAAAAAGTCCCTAAAATGGCGTTCTGAGAACTATGATCATCCTCAGTTCCTGCAATGCGGACACACAAAAAAGTGGGTACTTCCTCCAACAGTTCTAAGAACTATGAGGAACTTCCTCTGGTCTGAAAGCGCTTCATACAACAACTGTACAATTAGGTAGGAACTAAACCAACCAAATGCAGACCCCAAGATGTTAAGGCTCTCATGGGTCACCATTAGGATCTGGTCATTTACCATATCAAAGGCTACCGACAGATCGAGCGGGATTAAGACCATTGATCTGCCAGCCACATTAGCCATTGGGAAGGGATTAGTGACTGTCAAGCGAGCCATCTTCACAGAATGGCTAGTGAGCTAAGGAGAGGATGAGGATGGTCTTGCTTGCCTAGAGAACAGGGGACAGAGTTTGTCTAGAGATGTTGTTAGTACAGAACAAAGAACACCACTGGCATGGATAGATGTGGCACCATTGGCATGAGTAGATGTGAACTGATCGAGAGACAGTAGTGATAGTGACACAACAGAAGAGAAAGAGGTCGAAGATAGAGAATGTAGGTTACGCCGAAAGGCAACAGGTGGAGAGGATCTGGGGGAAGGTGGGGGGAAGTAGCAGTGAGGTGGAGAAAGAAATGATCTGAGAGGTGAAGTGGGGTAACAGAGACATCATTAATGATACAGTTATGAGTCAGGATGAGGACAAGCTGCTTGTCAGCTCTATTGTCAGGTGGGGGTCCTAGCAAAGGAGAGGAGAGGTCAGAAGAGGTAAGACGAAGCAGCCAATTTTAACAGGTTCTGTAACAGTCACTACATGTTATTCAAAGAAGTTGTACTTGGAGATTGGACTACATGTGCAATACACTTATCTACCAGTGTTTGCAGATAATGGTTGTAATAAATCTTAAATCTAAGGTAATTAATCTCCAATCTAAATAGAATCTAAAATTTAAGATTCTCGATATTGAGGAGGTAGAGATATCCAACAGCATCTAGCTTTAATTCTCATCTCCGATGCAACCTCCATTTGAATAGCTACCCATAATTTTTCAAACTATTGTCATCATTGTTAAAATTTGCTACACCAAGTTCTTGGTGAATGTGATGTTTTATGTTAATCTTTTTTTTAAATTCAGACAAAATGAACCTCTTGATTTGCTGGTAAGCAATTTGATGAAAATTTGTATGCAAATATCTTTGACTAAAACATAAAAGTACACATACCAGTTCAGAATGAACATCTCTAGAATTGTTGCTTAAACCAGTCAGCATTTGTTCTTAATTTAGTTTAATAGTTTTTATTTAGTGAACTAAATGTACTAATAATGCATGTTAGTGGAATATTATGGCGCTTACAGTCCAGCATATAAGGCAAGCCAAACAGTTTTCAACTAACGTGATGTGTTAGGCAAAATATATGGGAAAGAAATGGACACGGTCAGAGGAGAATGGGTAGACTCAGTGTCCCTTCTAATGGCTGGAGTACTGGACTCCAACACTGCCACAGATGAGGAGAGGTCCAAGAACTGCTCTGACAAGAACAGCATGTTACTGGGAAAGTCTGTCTATTCTAGAACATGAGCGGAGGAACACTAACTGGATGACAGACTGACAGAGTTACAAAACTGATTATGCAGTAAATCTGTCCCAGTCAAGCAGGACCAATCTCTACAGCCTAGAGTTGAAAAAGACAGTTGGCACACTAGAGGTAGCTGTTGATGCCAGGGCAGTAAAGACAGAGACTCTAGTTGGCATAAAGTTGTCAAAGGTTATTGGGTTTACATTGTTTGTAACCAGGCCTCAGTCTGTCCACTGTTTAAGTCTATATTCACTGGATTCTGTTGAGTCAAAACTGGGAGATTTTTTGTTTCTTTTGAAGATTTTCCCAGATGTGCAGGATCTACAGACAGTGCACTAAATGTAAGTGTATCGTGTCCTGTAGTAATGAGGGGCCAGGCAAACATGGGGTTGCAACCTTTGCCAGTCTTCGATGGCTGTAGCATGTTTGAGGACAGAGCCAAGCGGCCAAAAAGAACCAGGGTGGCAGCAACACTTTGACTTTCCTGTCCCTGTTTGTTGAGTGTCTGGGCTTCACAGTGAGTAGGAATCAGCTGACAACATTACTGAGGTGAGTGAGGCTAGCACACACTTCCTCCCAAACTTGTGAAGTCTACCACTGCATCTGTTAACACTAGGAGTTGTCTAGCATCATTAAATGACATAAAATGCTTGGAGAGTGTATTCATGCAACTGCATTGATGCCCAATAGTGACCACTCAAGTTGCTATGCCTCCCATTCCAAAATTTGAATTCTAAAACTATGTCTTCATTCACAGTAGTCATAGAGATACTCTGGTCAGTGACAAAGACTCATCTGAAGCAGATCAGCTGATATTTTTACTGATGACATATTAATTAATGCTATACTTCAACAATCTTTTTTATTATTATTGTTTGTCTTAGTAATAGAAGTAGGCCTTGTTTTGCTGGACCTCAGCATCCAATTTACGTAGGCAATAGGTCTGTATCTATCAAACCTATCAGATAATCGGATGCTCATCATATACATCCACTGACCTCTGACTGAGCAAATCCTGTGCAGAACACCACACTTCAAGTTTTCAGTGATGACTTTATGAAAGTTGCACAACATCTGCGTCATCTCTGTTATTACTGTTACTGTGGAAACGTGAGCCCCGTGTCCATTGGATGCATGTTTCTTAGCAGTAGCAGCAGGCTTTTTTGTTTAAGGAAGTGAGATGCATTACATGTTCTCCTCAGCCACACAGAGGAACTTAGCATCTCAACCTGAAAGGGAGGGGTGACAGATATCAAGCATTAGCTAGCACATCAAACTGACACAATGTTGGGACAATGATAAAACAAGGAGCCAAAATGACACAGTGTCAAAACATCATCGTGATTTATGTTAAAAAAAAAAAAATCTCTCAGTAGAACATTTGCTGGGTCCGTAATAAGTCTGGTGTATTTTCATAGTCTAATTTCAGTACTTAGAAATTGATCAATTTCAGTTGTATAGAAGTTAGAAAATTAGTAAGCTTTCCATCTAACTCTTTACTTAGACCTAACTCTTTACACTACACTATAGCTACAAAAGCATGCATTACCTCCACTCTACCTTTCAGCTCAATTGTTCAGATACCTTCACTTTTCTTTTCTTCACTTGACTTTTAGATCATTAATGGATCACAGCAGTTTATTGCTGTGCTACAAAGGACTTTAGGACCCCAACAGGAGAGGATTTAAAATTTAATATTAATAAATGCCTCATCATAGATGAGCACAGGATTCCACTTCTCTTCTGTTTATGGAACACAGTGATGGTGGGTCTGGACATATAGTAACAAAACATGTTTTTAGTTCATATAGAAGTATTTTACTTTGTCAATACGTATGGTAAATTATTAACACAAATATATTTTTAAACAGACTTAATACAAGGCAGTGTGAACAAACAGGCAACACCCAGAATTGCACATTCTTGCACAATATGCAAATTACTTTGATGAACACTGTTCAGCTACAGAGCTGTGAACAACAGATTTTCATCCTCTTCATAGTATCATAGCAAGTGAATACTCTCCATTCAGACAAAATGTTTAATGTCTGGCATGTTGCGTTTTAAACTCCAAACCACATGTGCTTGTCCTGGCCCACAGAAATACTGTAACCATCCCTGGGTTAAGATGCTGTGTTAAGTGTGTATGATCAGTAGGGAGGGTTGATTGACACACGTGTGGGTTCACGGCCTGGTGAAAACACTGTAACACAAGGTCAGCGTGTCGGTCAGCTCCCATAAGCATGCACACCTTCATTTGTCTTAAGTATGGCATTTTGTGATACCACAGAGAGCTTTTCATCGCTGATGAACTGTCAGTCAAGTGTAACTGGATGTGACATCTGTGGCATTGCAGAACTGGTCATAAGTTTAAAGGTCAGAAGTTTACATTGATGTGCACATTTACAGTACCCTCAAAGACATTGCGCACCACGCCTCATAAAGACCTGTGAAATAAACAAATTGATTCAAAAATGTGTTACTATTATTATTTGTAGTAGTAGAAGTAGTAATAGTCGTAGTAATAGTAGTAGTAGTATTGTTGTCATTGTTTTTGTTGTTGTTGTTGTTATTGTTGTTGTTGTTTCTGGAAATATAATTCTTAGGACCTTAAAAAGGACCTCAGAACAAGTAGATATGGAAACAGCACCATAATATCAAAGATCCACCACCACATTTCACCATCATTATGCCTCATTTTCCATATTAATGCCCCTCATTCAATAAACAGCCTGCTTGTGTTAGTGATGAGAAATTATTCCCAAAACCAGTGTCTCCAGAATGTGTGTTACAACAGTCTTTTGAACAGTGCACCTTGAGACACACGGCAAGTGATGTAAAGATACATCGCAATTAATGGGATCAATTATAATCCTACATCAAGAGAATTGCAAATATCAGCCATCTCCTCTTTCAACTCACGCATGTGCTTTGCTCATAAAAGCACTCAAACATAATAATGAACATGATAAATGGTACTGGAAACCTCAAAAAGAGATCTTCTTAGATCTTGACATCAGAGAGAATGTCAAGATGACTTTTCTTCTGTGTGATTCTTTTTTTTTTTTCTTCCTAGCGCAATACGTATTGCAACGTTTCAAAAAGGCAGTGTTGTACCAAATATGACACAAAATAATTTTATAGTTTCCAGGTCATTGTAACATGCACTTTATATGGACTTGACAGATGAGTGTCTTAGTGAATGGGCATTAGAGCAGAGGGTAAATAGGTTTCATGGTCAGACTCACACTGGAAGAGGACTCACTCTTATTTGTGCTGTGCTGTGCCGTGCTGTGCTGTGCTGTGCTGTGCTGTGCTGTGCCGTGCCGTGTGGTGTTGTGCTTTGCTGTGCTGTGTCACGTTGTATCATGTTGTGCTGTTTGTGTTGTACTGTGTTTTGGTATGTTAGCTGTGTGTGTTGTGCTGCATTGTGCTGTGCTGTGTTTTGTTGTGCTGTGCTGTGCTGTGCTGTGCTGTGCTGTGCTGTGCTGTACTGTGCTGTGTTTTGTTGTGTTGTGCTGTGTTATGTTGTGCTTTGTGAGATTCAACAGGCACCAGTGTCACACAGACATTGGGGGAGAACCAACAATTTCTGTAAGGCTTGAGCTGAGTTAAGTTCTACTTTGCTCTGTTTTTATAAGCATTTCATAAGGAGACTGATTCAAACTGAGACACTGACGCAAATCGTCCTGTTGCCATGGAAGTCATCCGACACAAATTGTAAGCACCAAACTTTACCTGGCATGAATTTTTCATCAACAGGTACAAGTGCTTCTCGCAATTATATTTGTTGTTGTGGCTCACATTCCCAAGCATCAACACAAGAAACTGTATGTAAATTAATGCCAGATTTAGACAAAGAAGCTTTCGGTGCGCTGAAACTATAATTAATCAAACATGGCCTTAATTACCCCAAACAAGGTGAAACAACTTGATAAATAAATAAATAAATGAATGAATAAATAAATAAAGGGGATGGTAAATAAAGAGCAGGTCCTTATTGAAGTGGTTGCTGTAACTGAATAAGTATACCATTTGGTTTTGTGAAGAGTATATATGGTGTGGCTGTGTTGAGGCAAGGTATGTGAGTGAGACAGAGAGAATCAGAGGGTGACAGAATGAATATTCACAGATCACTGTAATATTTGGATGAGCTACAGTTTGGTGGTTTTGTTATAAATATATTATGATGTACAGAATGAATGTGGCAGTATTTCTCTTGTAAATACACACCACTACTGTAGTACAAAAACACGACCAAAGTCTTTCCAAGGTCAAATATGCTGGAATTGTACAAAAGAGAAACAGGAATGTTTATTCAAAAAAGGTGTTTCTTTACACTACTTTACAGATAAAGTTTGTTCAAAGCACAGCAACATAAAAGACTACACAGACCAGTGCGGTAGCACCTGATGGAGCCAAAGATGAGACTCAGCCCACTGACTGTCAGGTACATGTGTCTGACACGACTGTACCCTCTAACCTGTCTAAATCTGCATCTTCAAGGCCGAAGCCTTGTAGAACACAGACCACACAAATCTAAGTGAGCATTTAGAAGAGAGAATTTATTTTTACATTGTCACACTTTTTACAGTCATTTTATTGCTATTGTTTTGTTGGCAGTATTGTCAGTGTTAAATTTGATTATCAACAAATGCATTACAAAGAACTTGTGAAATGCTCTCCATCTATCTATCTATCTATCTATCTATCTATCTATCTATCTATCTATCTATCTATCTATCTATCTATCTATCTTTATGCAGTGAATGTGTTTTGCATTGTTAATCTGTGAAGTTCAGCCTGGTCTGAGCCTGGTGTGTGTGTGTGTGAGTGTGTGTGTGTGTGTGTGTGTGTTTGCAGAGGAATGGTGGGGACAGAGAGAAGTGTGGAGCATAATGTGGTCTGTTTCAAGTATGTGTCATAGAGAATTCTTACTGGGGGCATCTGTGTGCTCTGACTGGAAAGGCTGTAATCCAAATATTTATTTCGATTAATTCCCACTGATAATATGTCAGATAGGATACGTACAAAAGAGAGAGAAAAGATTAAGAAACAACTACAGAGGAAAACAATGAACACTAAAAGTGTAGAGGAATAGAAGTGAAGAATGAAAGAGACAAAGAAACAAAACAAAAACAGACTAACATGATATGAATTGTTCACAGTCTGCCTTCCGCTCTTAAAGGCACAAATTGTCGCTGTTGGGGGAGAGAAAAAAAAAAAGAAACAACGAAAGCACGACACAAACAAAACACCTATTAATTAGATTGCAACGCTGATGCAAAGCAATCTTGTGTTCCTATATAATTATTAATTTCTTTTTTGTTTTGAAGTTATGAGCATTGATTTTTCTCCTGTCGGAGGCCCAGTGTCGCGCTGGGACCATCTGTTCAGCATGGCTATGGAGAGTACGCGACTCCTCCTTCTCTCACAATCACACCCACCACACAGCAAAAACCCAAGCTGCAACCAGACGGCATCCACATGCAAGTCGACACAATTATTTTGACAAAAAAGCCACGAGGCATAAGATAGACCATTAACATTATCACAAATGTTTGCACTATCTCTGAAGGGTTTAACAGAGCACTGCACATGCAAAACCAAGAGCTGCACCCAGCCTATTTAACAACTGGACAAAAATCTCTGACGGATATGACAGATTTTTACCATTGTTCATTTTGCCCTGACAACAACAAATCTATGGCTTTACCTGGACATTATTTACATGTGAAGGTGGGGAATGGGGGGCCTTGCACCCCCAACATTTGTCCTATTTGTATCGGAAAAATATTGTTTTTTAAGGAAATTAATGACATTGAGTAGTAGAACTGAGCAGGTATTGAACCGAAATAAGAATGTAAGAGCCATAACAATACAAAATAAGAATAAGAACAAAATAAGAGCACAAAAACAATCCTTTAAAAAATAATGAATCCATAACATAGATTCATACTATAATCAGACTGATGGCAAAGGACAGAGTTGGAAGACTTCTAGCATAGTTTCATTCAAAAGCACAACTCCAACTTGCATAACTTGCATAGTCCTTTCACTCAGATGCCACATTTAAATAAAGGCCATTTGTGTGCCTTAGTGAGTAACATCCCAAGAGATTTGTCCCCTCAGGAGAAGAAATGGTCAGATTAATCACATATCTTTACAAACAAAAGTCTTTTCTTGTTGTTCTGCTTTGTTTTCTCACCGTGACTGGCTCAGATTGCAGATAAGAAGGCTTCCCCAGGTCAGAATGTTGTGGTTGACAAGTGTTCATCTGTCACCATGGAAACAAGCTGTCGGTGTACACTGACTTACTGTGGAGTGTGAATGTGTACAAACAGCGTGACCTCTTTTAGCCAACCTTTTAGAAAAAAATAGACCTGGACATGACCTGCAGGCCACTTTCCATTTGTGCTGAGAAGTGGTGAAACTTCCACGGGCTTGACTGACAGACAACATCATCTGAGTAATCCATTAGAGAGAGAGTGAGGGGTTTCCCAGGCATATATCACACATACAAAAACATTGGGACCCCCCCCCCCCCCCATTGGGACACACACACACACACACACACCAAAAAAGAACGCTGTGTTGTTTTTCATTCTCAAAAACTGAAAGCAAGAATTAACTTATGTGTACAATCATTCAGACAATTGCAATGACTTGATGCAAGTTGTGAAGCTCGAATCAGTGATGGGCCAGGTACCCTTCCATGTGCTCGGTTTCCAAGGCCCTGAGAGCAGTGTTTTCATTTGATTAAGACTCATTCATCCAGAGCAGAAGTTGCTTGTGTGAGCTGCTTGACTCACATCCTATTTACACCTGGCAGTAATACATTCCTCGTTGGATTTGAAACTCCACATTTCACTCCGATTGTGATCAGAACCATCTTTAGAGTTAGAAAAGACTGATTGTGGCTACTCAGACCAGTGTGAATGGATCCACCAGTACAAAGTGTTCACTACACCCTACACCCTCATCTAACAACACAGACTGGCCTGTCAGTCTTTAAAGCTGGTTTATTGCTGTGTATATAGCTGCAACTAACTATATCATATTTGTTAAACTTTAATGACAGAGGACATGTAATCAAGAAGCCCAGAGGCACTTCTGTGTTCATGGACAGCTTTTGTTAATCAGGACAGGGGCTACAAAAATCGGCCCTTCTAAGAAAGTGTTGCTGAGAAAGTGGTGCTAACAAAATTGCTAGTCTATGCTCACCACTTTATATAAATCAGGAGAAGGCACAGTGAAAACATGCATTACGCATTTCAACATATGGACTTTAACATGAATTTTTAGCACCATTATAGCAAGCACTGAATGGACGATTGTTTGATCAGTGTTGTCCCAATCTGGAATAATTTAGTTGATTCAGTGGCTCAGTGCTTCAGGTCAATTCAATGATTCATTGATTCAGTGGTTCAATGTTTCAGATTTGATACATGACAAACTGTAGGGTTAGCCTGAATTCAATATTTGGGGTGGGGGCTTTTTCATGGTCTGTGGTTGGCTTTCAGTGAACATGTCAGGGAATAACAGCCCCCTACCCCACCCCCTTAGCCACCGCTGTCCATAGTGAATAATTTAGCCTGTTGCCATTCCCTTCCACCTGAAGGGGCCTGTCTCCTAGTGTCACCAGTGGGGTGACTTAACAGCTCCTGAAAGGTCAGGGTTTTCCCCGGGCAGGAGGGCTAATGCACTCCGTGTTTATGAGCCACACTAATACGCCCATTCTCTGATCTGACAAGCTGGGCCATCTCACCTTGAGGGCACCTTCACTGAAAGGCTGAGCACTCTGCTCTCTTAGTCAGAGGCTAAGTGCCATCTCTGGTCTTAAGTTGGTACGTCTGTCATGCCTCCATTCATTGTTTCATGCCAAATCAATTGATCTTTTTTATGAATTAATGGAGAGGAATGAGAATAACACTGACTTGGCTTTGTCCTTTTCAGGTGTTAAGCATGGGTGAGCTCAGACTAGGGCGAGGGGCGGAGTTCTCAGTAGGGACTTGTGGCAGTGATTTTTGAGGGTGTACACTGACTACGCATCAGTCTTGTGTTTGTGTGTTGGTGAGTCATTCCCCCAACATTTGCCTTCTGAATTAATGCAAACTGTGATCGTGTTGGTCTCTAACCAGCTCAGCCAAATCACAATAACTGACAATTATGAACTACAATACAGTGACAATCAGCATATTTGACTTCACACCTTTGTATTGGTGGGTCTCCTAGGGCTTTGTGACAACAACAAGTTTCCACTTTACACTTCATGTTAATGACTGTCCACAGAGAAGCATGTGAACTTTCACCACAACATCCATTTGGAATTTCTTTTATGATATACAAGATATTCATGGTATACTACAACATGCCTTATTTCCTATATTTTAACTTCAGTTATTTTTTTATTATTTATTTATTTAAATGATCTTTCTTACTGGAAGATTCGGTCCTCTGAGAACTCATGATAGGAACCAGAGAAACATCTGAACATTAAATTCACAGGTTGTTATTTTTCAGTGATTAAGCAAATTTTAAACGAAAAAAAAAAAAAAAACGAAAAAATAACAAACAAAACAAAAAATAACAAACAAAAATAACAAACAAAGGTTTGTTATTTTGAGACAATCCAGTCTTCCGTCTCTCCAGGTCTCCAGTTTGGCTCTGGGAGCATTTTAAAATTCTCCAGTAAAACACATGATGGAACGAGACCTTAGAGAGAGCATGCATGATATAAAATGGGTGCATTCATCAGTGCTTGACTTGTATTGACTGAAATTAAAGAGGGAGTGGGGGGAGCCAGCAGACAGGCCACGTAAGGGCCTGATAATGGATGTGGTGCCTATTTAACCAAACAGGACAGACAGACAAATGAAACGACTCAGCTTGAACTGACATCTGTAAGCTAGTGGTATTGATGTGCAGTATAGACAATGGTATGGGAACAGTGTGGAAACCTATCCTAAAACAAAGAAATAAGACGAGAAAAAAAAAAAGAAACAGGGAAAACTGCATGCTGAGGTCCATCTATATCTCTCTAATCTTATGAAAGAATATTCTAACCATGTACAAAATATGAACAGATGTGAGAATGTGGGTTTTATTTCTGAAATTTTGAAAAAAGGAAAACTACCAAAATGACTGCCTAAGTGCCTCCAGCCCCATGTATGACCATTCACCAGATAGTAGCTTTAGAAAAATACTTCAGCAAAAGTCATTTAAAAATATGACTTATCAAACAGACAAACAAATAAATGCGAAATGATATGCACAGCAGATAAAAGTCCTTCTGAGTGATGTTGATCTTTAGATCTATGTTTCTGTTTCTAATCTTGTATGGAATCCACTCACAATTTTGGTGAAATGCTTTGTGTGGTTAAAAATTGTGTTTTACCATTTTTGACCTACTAATTTTTGAAAGAGGTCAAAAAATGTTGCTCTTTCTAAGTACAACCCAAAAGACTGCACAGTGAAAATCTCCAGGTGAAAAAACAGAGTTTCGCTTCCAAAGTAAGCACCAGGAAGCCCGCTTTTCTGACAGTCCCTTTCAAAACCTGTGATTTCTCGCTGGGGAGCAATGCCAGTACTGTTTGAGGAGCTTTACTGACGCGTCATGTCTCACGTTTCAGTCTGCTGTTTGTGATACAGGGCATTCCCCTGATATCAACCCTTAGAGTTACTACAAACTACAATCGCACTACTTTCAAAGCAGTTCAATCAAACCACCAATCAAAATGGCAAACGTCATCCTTTACATTTTACACCTTACAGATGTAAGTTAATGACTGGCAGCAGCAAAGACAGTGCTCTTGTGTATATAACCTTTTTTTTTTTTTCAGTGGTGTTTTATGTGTTGTCACTCCATATTTCTAAGACAGTGTTCACAGTTTTGTTTTCTTCTGCTCATTTAATCATCAGTATGTTTGTTTTTATTTGAATTCTCTTTGCTCTGAGAGCTTTAGAGTACAGTACTTTTTTAAGCACTTTTGACAGTGAGCTCATCATTTTCCATCACTCTAAAGAGATGACCACAAGACTGATTTATCTTGAGAAATGCTGGTGACTCCAATCAAAAACAAACAGAGGGATTTTGACCAATGAAATATCTAAAAGTTCAACCACCCATGTTATCAAATCACTGACATACTGCCTATATTTATAACTATTTGTACTATTTTACTATTAATCGATATATTAATGTAGGGAAGCCAAACCCTGTGGTCGGTGTATTTGCTGTTACAAACAAAGCTTTGTTCAACATTTTCATTTTTGTGTCTTACTGGGGGTTTTTTGTTTGTTTGTTTGTTTTTTTATTTCTTTGTTTTTGTGTTTTATAACTGACCAAATATCCCTGCAGCTCTAAAAAACGTTCTCCTCCAATCTACAGCAGATCAGGGTGGATCATTCCAGTCTGGTTCTTTTAAACAGACGCAGACATTGGTGTCAACCAAAGTCATTACCACAGGTGACAGTACGAAACAGTGACGTTTAACCACAAAGCCTTCAGCCCAAACAAAGCCAGCATACTATGATTCACTGTGTCACTGCTAAAATATTCATCGCTTAAGAAAACTTTCTCTGAAGTTGCCCTAACATTATACAAGAGACAAGGACAAGGTCCCTCCACAAAACAGTCCAGGGTACTGCCCTCTCATGTGTCTTCTCGTATTTCTGTCTTCACTGGTTGATGACTCTCATTTTGCAGTCTATATTCTTAAGTTTCAACCCATATTCTCAGGTTTCAGAATATATATGTGATTTATATGAAATTTATGAAATACATATAGGCCTATATAAAAGTTCATAAGATATATCTGTGAATTTACTGATAGTGATGGATTCCAGAGGGACCAAACAAAACACAATCATTCAGAACACAAACAAAAGAATACAGAAACATATCAGTAAAGAGTCAGCTAAGGTTACAGACAACACATCCCTCTGTGCTTCATGTACTTACAAAAGTAGCCAGCTCTTCAGCATTCCTGAGCAGCAGTTTTATCTTGAGAGCTGTCTTCCATAGCCAACAGTAAATGCTTGTTTTAGTGCTGATTCTTAAAGTACTTGACTCTCAGTGCATTCTGGGGACATTTTAAAATGCCCATCAAGGATACAGTACTGAAATGTTGGCTTGTGTGTCACATTTAATGCACATGCCAGGAAGAAGAAAAATGACGTAGCAAAATGGGCAGTCTTTGTATTTAGTGTTTGATTATTTGAAAGTGTATACCTGTACACAAATTCATTATGTGATCTCTGGTATCAGTGCATCAAACACACTGATAAAATTATTGATGGTCACACGTGGTTACACACTACCTGGCTAATACTTTCAACCCCAGGGATCAGTGGTCAGTCCATCTCTTTGTTTTCACTGAAGGCTTTGTTCACCCTCAGTGGTTAAACAACAGAAGTCTGGATGAGAGCCAGGATCTGCTGGAAGTATGGATAACTTAAAGGGGATGATGAAGGAGGTATGACCTGATGCAACCCCATTGTCACTACTGCTATTACTACCATGACTGCTGCATGGTCACAGTGAAAATGACTTGGACCATTTCCCTAACATCCCTCTGGGCTACAAACAGACTAGGCATAGTCTATCATGTATCTGTACTCAGATGACTTTGGGGTAACATTTTGTCCACACTTTACAGACACACTAACTTTCCTCCTCAAATGTAATTATTTAACAAAACACCATGTAATAAAGGAGGGTTTAAATTTGTTCAATAAATAATGATATGGAATTGTTTAATAAATTATCTTAATCTTAATCTATGGTTTTTAAGTGGAAAATAGACTCATGTAGCTGAATTTAGAGGGGAAAATCTTGTTCACAATACAATGGTTTCATATATATATATACACATAACAGAGCTTTGAGTTTTTACCAGACAATTCTGAATATACATTTTGCGCTGTAATTTCAGGTCACACAGATCAGACTAACTGAGATCCACACATCGATCGTAATTAAAAATTGTAAAAATAAAAGAAGTAATTCACAAGAGTATTTTTGTTAAAGTGCTCTAGTATTTCACTCAGAATTCTGAACAGTGTGATACTGGAGCGGACTCTGTTTTTGGATTAATTATTCTCTTTATCTCGTTCCCAGTTGTAGGACAGTTTCAGTTAGTTGCTCCCTACAAAGCATTAAGGAGAAGCATTGGCAGGCTGGTGCCCAGTCAAACCAGTAACTCTTTTCTTGCAAATACATAATGTACTGAATGCTCAGTGAATACTCAGTGAGGCCTGGGTTAAAGCACCTACAGCCCAGCAAGATCTGGATGAGTGAGTGGGTGTGGGTGAATGCAGCTATGTGAACCAATATGTTCTCAGGACAGACTCCACATGCAAAGACAGACCTGTAGTCAGGAAGCTCTTCATCAGCCTTTCACATGTCAGGGTCTTACATTGAACTCTTTACAGCTCCAAGCCACTGGTGGATGCTGAATATGGTCTTACATTGTCAGGTGATGGGGTCAAGCACCACGACTCATTTCACATATTTTGAGATGTGTGAACTAATGTGATCATTCTGGTATGGTTTCCTTTCTGTCTTCTTACTTGATTTCACTGTTTGCTGGTGGTCATTTACAGCCAGGTGTGTATATGGTTTCAGCTAATGTTGCATGGATAATGCTCTCCTTCAAGCCTGTGACGTCATTCAGCAACACTAAGCAGCTTGTAGTGCGAAAAGAATAGTGACTGGCTGTATCTGTATCACTGGAGGAGCATGCTAGCCTCTTTTACCTTAACTACTGTAGCTAATGTGTGAGGGGAAGACCTCCAGTTAACTGGACATACCAAAATTCTGAGTAACTGGAGAATTGGAAAACAGTCCTATGGTGGGCTCTCTTTATAACGTTTTGACCATAATTTGGCATCAAATGAAAATGCTTAAGAGTCACTTTTTCATGAAAAAATGTTTTAGCATGTGACTTTGTTAGGTTAGTGGTAATCCAAACAAAACAACTGCAACTAATCCTTTTAGTGTACCATCAGGGCAGAAGGAGCCCAGGGAGTAATGGGGGGCTGGATGATTCTTGCAGTGGTCATCTTTTGAATCTTGGTGTCATGTTTCTCCCATTTGTGGAGGGGATAGTACCAGGCTTGTTGGTTATGGGGGAGAACTGCGTGGAGGCTAGGCTGAATCACAATGGTACACGAACAGCCCTTGAAACGGCAAATTGTATGTGGACTAGGGTTGCCACCCGTCCCTTATAATACGGGATCGTCCTACATTGGAAAATAAAATGCTACCTCCCACACTGAATCAATCATGGACACGATTTGTCCCCTATTTTCGTACACATCGTTTCATATATACACTAGGTCTTCAAAGTGCTGAGAATAACATTTGTCAAGTAAAATCAAACCAGTTATACAAGTGGAGAGGAGAAGTTTAATTTCAGTGGTGAGCAACAGACCAACAAGCTCTGCGTGCTGTTAGATTTCACGTCAGCAACATCGTTTCCATTAGGTGTAATTCTGTGGTTGCCTTGTAGCTTACAATCGAAAATAGCACCCTTAATCGCTGTATTTTTCTTTTCATTATTATGTCAGTGATGTCTCAAGTCTGCTGGTGAAACGTAAGAGGCTGTCGAGAGACTAGGCTGAATGATCAGTGGGTTATCCCTTTCCCTGGCGATGAATACAAGGCAAACTGTACAGTTTGCCATCGAGGTTTATTCAGCCGCCCACGGAGGGGTGTCTGACCTTAAACAGGTGCAGGTGCTACCCTGATTTCTCCACGTAAAAGGTGGCAACCCTAATGTGGACAAATCACCTACCCATTGCCAGATTAACCACACCCAGGACCAGTGAGAGGAGCAGTGTGGTCCTCACCAGAATTAGACCAAGTTTAGGAGGTTAGAGGATCACCAGTTTGCTTGTGTACCCTCTCTGTGTCTGCCCCCTGCAGTGCAAATTTGTTGTTGTTGTTGTTGTTGTTGTTTTTCCCTTCTTTTTATTTTCATTTATTTATTAAATAAAATTTTCTATTAATGCTGTTGTGTTTATTTCATGTGATTCTCTGTCATTAAGGTTTCCTAGGTCAGTTTCAAGAGTTTCTTTCAGATTTTGGGAATGCAAGCAGGATATTATTATTATTATTATTATTATTGTTGTTGTTGTTGTTGTTGTTGTTAGCGGCAGCAGCAGTAGTAGTAGTAATAGTAGTTGTAGTAGTACTAGTAGTAATACTAGTACAGGTTGAGCATCCCTAATCCGAAAATCTGGAATCCTTAATGCTCCAGAATCCGAAACGTTTTGGATCCGAAAACTGCTCTGTGGTACAAATATTTTGTTGAAAATGTCAAAAAGGGCTGCAGATACCCCTATGGTTGTAGCACCACGCGTTGCTCACATGTTTGTAGTGTAAACAAACCTAGATTGCACTGCCAGTCATATAAAAGTATAGCACATACAGTTATGTACAAGTACATAACACTTCATAATGATAATAAACAACTGTGTTACTGGTTTATGTATTTACTATACTGTACTTTTTTCGATATTTTAGAGTCCACTCTTTCTACGTATAAAAAAAAAGTTTACTGTAAAACAGTATGCCGTGTTACGCCGACAGCAGCCTCATGCATCTCATGTTTACCATGACTCTGTACAGGTTTGTAGCCTAGGAGCAATAGGCTATACCGTACAGCCTAGGAGCAATAAAGTATACCATACAGCCTAGGTGTGTAGTAGGCCTACAGCCTACCATCTAGATTTGTGTAAATACACTCCATGATGTTCACATGACAACGAACTCGCCTAATGACACATTTCTCAGAACGTATCCCCGTCATTGAGCGACACACAAATGTATTCCAAAATCCAAAAAAAATACAAAATCCAAAACACTTCTGGTCCGAGGCATTTCGGATAAGGGATACTCAACCTGTAGCAGTAGTAGTATTGTGGTTATTTTTCGATTATAATGAAAACTTTAATGTTATACAGGTTCATTTTATTCCAAAACAGAGTCGAGTCACTCATAAGTCTCCTGCAGGTAGCACTGCCTCTGTAATGCCACCTACAATGACCATTTCCCAGATTTCAAACTTTAATTTTTCAGTCATCACATCAGTTTCAGGAATGGGGATTCAATCAGATAATCGGACTAGTGAACAGTTTCTCACCAGCAGCGGGCCCTTACACCACTGCCTTTGAAACAATGTGCAGAAATGTCAGATTTGATTATATGAGTCTCTGTTTCACCTAAAAGTCTTAAAATTACTGAGCAGTCCACACATGGATACCACACATGGGTCACTGTATTACCACAGGAGCATCTACAGGCCATTTGAAACCTGGATCCTTTAAGCGCCACTTGCAACCCCAGATGTGTTTTGTATTAGGTTCTTGTTTCTTTTTTGCGCATTTCCTCAGTTTGTTCACATGATTTTCTTTTCTTTTTCGTTTTCGTAATGCACTGATACATGATATAAACCAGCATTAAAACTACTCTACATGTGTTAATCTCATGTTTTATTGAAACTCCAAGTGATTTCCAACGCAGTGTGAGGATGGACTGCCAATGGTAGTTTGAAAACAAAAATTGTACATATCACGAAGATCATGAGAGGTTTCATAGAAATTAATCCCTAGTTAATCCAAATATTGCAATATTTATTTGCTCACTTTACTTTGAAAATATCCATTGACAGAAGAGCCTGGCCAAGTGCCAGTCAAACTCAAAAAGACACACCATGGCACATGGTATGGGCCCCTACTAATACCAAGCCCAGTGAGGGGCAGGAAAGGGTAATCTAACTGCCCCTTCAATTAAGAGTGGGCTGTGGAGCAGGACCCCTGGCTTCCTGCAGCACATGCTCTCTCAGATGAGTTTCATGATTAATGACCCAGCCACAATAAGTCACCATCTGTCTGAACCATGTTACTATACACACCAGCTCCTACTTACACACACAAATCATGCAAGAAAGCAAAGAGAAATCCAAAAACGAACGTATGTATGTTAAGGTGTTAGACAGACAGACAGACAGACAGACAGATAGACAGATAGATAGATAGATAGATAGATAGATAGATAGATAGATAGATAGATAGATAGATAGATAGATAGAAAGAAAAAGATGGGTGCTAAAATTATAATTTGTTAACACTGACACACAATATCTATGACACATCCACATCAGACGCATAAAGATTTTTATCAGTCTGTCCCCTTGCAACCCTGAGAGTCAAAACTTTTCCTCTTTGGACAGTAAATGGAGATTTACATAATGATAACATGCTGGTGTCCATCAAAGAGCTCTGTGATTCTTGTGCCTCTTGTGTAAACTCTTACAGTTTTGGCATTACACACAGTTTTGCCAGAGCAGCTTTTAAAACATACAACGGCTCTCTCCTCAATCTGTAATACTAATATTTAAAACCTTTACCAGACATAAATTGGAGGTATGCATTTGGTTATTTAAATGCCCTGGTGCACTCACTTGTCAAGTGAAAAGGGAAGAGACATCTGGTAGTTCATGAGATATGACATCACATTAATGAACAATAGCAATGTTCTTTCCTAAACTCCAGGGAGAGATTATGTGACTATTTAACGACTGAACGGAGTACTAAAGTAGCCTTCCTCATCTGCTCTGGACTCATCATAAATTGCATAAGGGTTGCTTGGACACCACAAATATTTTGAAGAACCTTTTTACAAAAAGATATCACACCGATGCCAGCATCAGTAATACTGACTGATGTCAAATTTGCCCATCTCCCTTCCCAGTGTTCCTCTCCAGCCCCTCCACTGTACCCTAATGGCTGCCAAAAGATGGATAACCTTTAAATGGAACAATGAATCTCCGCCAGGTCTTCCCCAGTGGATCAATGAAAAGAATTCAGTGAATTTGTGCATGTCGCCAAAAAAAAAAAATAACCTGTTATATTAGAGGTGCAGTGCAAGTTGTCTGTAGGGTGGCGCTTGGTTGTTTTGAAAATTTTTGTGTGTCTGTGTGGTGTCTACCTCCCTGACTAGTTGGGTAACTGACTAACCTTTGTTAGAATTTGAGGGGAGGGCTAACATTGGTTAGGAATGGAATCCAGGGAAGCATGAGCAAATGAGCAAAAGTAGTCAAAATAAATTGGCATCACTGTTATCAGTGAAAGAATTCAAAATAAATGCAAGCACAGCAAGACTAGACCGAGTGACATTAGAGAATTAAAAAAAAAAACTCAAACCCTTTTTGGGTGTCTTTGGCAGGCTTTAAAGCTGAAGAAGGGGACCCTCTTGATTATATTGTTCGCCTTCTGTGTACATCTGTTTGGACACTGCTGATTCTTGCATTTGCCTCTGTCTTTTTCTCTCTAAGGAAATGATCAATTTCTGTCATTAACTGGCTTGGTGAGGACTTGATATAGTAGATTATGTAAATTCCAGTGCAGTAGACAATAGCTAATCGTTGGAGAGTGTAGCAGCCTGGGTGAAGCTATCCGTTAGGATAGCTGGCATATTCTAGACATCATCACACCTGGCCGACTCCCTGTTCAGTTGTCTAAATAGGCATACACTCATTTTTAAAGGACCCATACACAACTGAGTTATTGTAATTCCTTGATATTTCCAAATATTTTACTTTTATTTTACTTTATTTATGTTTTTATTTACAGGATTCATAAAGGACAGTCTTGGTGCTGGTTGCTCAGGCCAAGTAGTGTTGTATCACCTATTGACATGGGCCAGACTACACCGGCATATCAGAGACATGCAATCTCTTCCTGCCCTGCTTAGCTATGTTTAGCTCTATCCATGTCATAGAATGACAAAACACTTTTTTTACATTTTGGAAATCTAAAGATGTATCAGTAGTCTATCCATCAGATTTATAAAATATCTGATTTTGGCTTGAGTTGTCGTTAAGAGGAGGAATACGTTTTTCCCTCTGAAAGATACTATCAGTGTGCACATGTATTTATGTAGTTTTAAAATATAAAAGTATACTTGTGTCTTAAGTATTGTAACACAAACTACAAATTACATACAATTTTAAGGACTTCTGATTACATATGAAACAAACAAACAAACACTAGAAATAAAATTTGTATTTTCCACACAGCCAGTAGCTAACCTTTGAGGCATTTTGGCAAAAAGCTTGGCATTGGAAACTTTTAAAAGAAAAAAGAAAAAGGATCTTTGAAAACATGCTGACGTGTAGAAATAAAACAATGACAAATGACTGTCTTTTTGCAGGAATCCACCTCTACAGCCTGGATGTATTAGTATAAGCAGAGCAACAATCACTGAATTATTGATTCCCTCATTAGACTTTTGTCAGAGCCATTTAGTGACTTTAAAAATGAGCTTTCATTAGCTTGTTGCTGGAGAGCTTGGGTAGCCTTTGATTTACAATGTGCAACATGGTCAATAGGTAGGGGAGATGAGAATAGACAGTGAAAACATAGCCACATGCTGAGAAGATTCTCCCCACATCACCCACACCCCTCAACATTTAATATAACAGCTGCAGGGGAAAGCCTGGAGCGAACCCTCCCCTCTGTCTGTGTACTCCTCTCATGACCCTGCTCAAGAACAATCCATGGAAAACATGGCTTGTATCAAAGGGTATCAAAAAACAAACACACAAAGACCGGCAGCCACCTGTTCCTCTTTTAAATAAACTTAAATTAGCAGTCAGCTGTAACAGAGTTTTACATGTCAGGTACTTCACACTGCTGGCTTTTTTTTTTCTTTGTAAGTTCTTTTTGATTACCCATTCTTTTTAGTGGATGTGCTTTACCCAAGGTTATCTAGATACATGTCATGCTATTTGTGCTGTGTTCAATGTCCAACAATGGGCTGGAAATGTACTCAGCTAAGAGAAACACAATTGTTTATCTATTTATTCATTTGTTTACTTATATCCCCACTGCTTAAGATGAACACCAATCCATGATTAATTGTGCATACATTCAGAAAGCTTCTCTAATTGCTACTTATCATTATAAATACATTTTAAGGCCAGTGTTTAAAGTAAAATATAAACCTAAACAGAAACATCATTTTAGCATGAATTGATCTATATGTTTCAAAACGAATTGTATACATTCTTCAGCGTATCATTTATCTAATACTGCACAGAGCACTGTACATTCTCCACTATGAAAGAGCATCAGTTTCCTGGGTCTTGTGTTCATGGGAGAGGAGGATGCTTTGAGCTAAGACTGCCAGGCAGACTACAGTCAATTCCTTCCACTTAACCTAACAAGAGCGTCAAAGCGACAAATCACACACTGATCCCTTTCCTCATTAGGTAATTAGGAGCATCCCATCTCTTCAATCGGATTTCTGTCTGTTCCCATCCCGGCCATGCTTAACACGAGCATCCACTGATGGACAGGTTAATAGGTTCAGTTAGACTGAATGACTGTCATAATCAAAAATCTATAGGAAATAAGAATCTGGTTCAGCCAGAAAAGCTTGGTATGTCAAATCATTTCCAATATTTTTCAAGGGAAGTTTGAGAGGGATGATGTGAGGGTGTTTTTTTGGGAGGGGTGTTTCATTAGTAATACTGAACACTAGAACATTCTGAGGGAGACAGTGAGGCATAATTACACACATAGCCTGAATAAACTTGAATTATTTGTGGGGAGATTCTACTTCTTTGATTACTTGGCAGGACCTCACATGTCCTATGAGAAGAGCACTAAAGCACTGAGTCGGGTGCATCTACATTGATCTTTGTTCATTCTTGACAGGCCCAGTTGGCACAGTAATTAAACCTAAATCAGAAGATGATAGGTCCTCTTGGGGGGGACTAGTTAACCATTTGACGTCTATATCTCAGCTGTTTTCAGTGATGTACAGAAATATAACAAACTTACAAAATGATTGTGACAATATCCTACAGCTGGATTTCTATAAATGACGCATCCAGTGTGTACATACTACAGCATCAATGAAAAGTGATATAGAATAAGAGAGAAAGCACAGCAGCACAAATACACATGATGTTGTTGCTCTCAGGTTCATTTATTGCCTGTAAAAAATGAAATGGTATATGACTGATCTTTGGAGATTAGTGTATGGAGGCCTCACCTCTGAAACTCCTTGGTTTCTCCGTAGCCCCAGCGTTCCCTCCTATCAGTAGTCAGATGGAATGTGAAAGGCAAAGACAGAACTAAGGCAAATATCTGACAGCATAAGTGGATCATGGACTTAACCATCGCCTCTTTGTCACTTCCACATATTAAAAACTGTTTTATGGAGTTTTGGAGGTGCTCCCACAGACCGCTGTTCACTGTCACTGACTGCCTGCTGTACACTGATACTGACTGCCTGCTGTACACTGATACTGACTGCCTGCTGTACACTGATACTGACTGACTGCTGTACACTGATACTGACTGACTGCTGTTCACTGATACTGACTGACTGCTGTTCACTGATACTGACTGATCGCTGTTCACTGATACTGACTGACCTCTATTCACTGATACTGACTGACCGCTGTTCACTGACGCTGACTCACTGCTGTTTACTGACACTGACTGTCTGCTGTTCACTTACTATGACCGATAGTTGTTCACTGATGTGGACTCCTGTATTATGGTGGAAGCAGACTGCTGACCAGCAGCAAAATGGTTTTAAACATATCCAAAGCCTAGCATCCCACAAAATCAGACAGTCCTATCATTATCATTCGGTACAATATTAGTAATACATGAAACATTAGAGACAGAACTGAGGTAAAACACATGAGCTGAGGAGAATTACTTGACCTTTGGCTAACCATCCCATCTCATCACCTTTTCATTATAGCTAGCAACAGAAGACGGCCTATCCTCAGTAACACATGGAAACCTTTCCAAAAGAAAGCTGTCTCATTATGGACTCTTCTTGTGCAGATATGGCAACTAATAGCAGTGATTTAAATGTGAGATTTGATTAACTGGCAGGTGCTGTAAGAGTATGATTGGAGTTTGGTCCTTGGACTGAGCTTCAGGGCAGAGCTGCTAAGCCCTTAAGGTCAAATGTCTGCATTCATACTCTGCAAACGTACATACATCACACACACTCAGAGCCTTTCCTTATTAAAGCCAACATATGGTCTTCTTTTTTAATGGGTAGAATAGAGGAAAAAAAGAATCAGGAGGGGAGAAACAGGAGAAACCCTCAGGTCAGATGCACTGAGTGTTATCATGATAGCTCACAACTGTTTGAAAAGTTCTTAGTGACTGTTGGCACAGGAGCATGTGGTTATAGGGGTTAATATTGATTACCCATAAAATGTACTGCCTCGGTGATGAAGGGCCATAGGTAAACATGATAGGAAAAGATTATACTGTGTTCAGCCAAAACAATAGACTGTGCCACAACACAGTTTTCGTGGATGAAAATATTAATAACATGGGAAAAAATTTAAAACATTAAAACATTTTTGCTTCCCTTTTAACCCCCAACATAGCTGCTTTTGCTGGAGAAAATGTGCCTAAACATGCTGTCCATTCTTTTTATGCTTGTGTGAAAGTATGTACTTCTGATATTACTTAATAAATGGCTTTGAACAAATCATAGTCCTGTACACGATGTTTTATTTCAGCTGATTACAACTCGTTGCCATGGAAGTCGTTACAAGCACTCAAAGAAAAGGGTAAGCATCTGCTAAAAGTGTAGTGAGTTATGGCTGATTACAAAACCATGTCCATTCTCAGGAACACAATGACAGTACAGCTGAGCGATATGTTGTTTTCTGGGAAAAGCTTGTTTGTTTTGAAATTTCTCAGAAATGCCTTGGACTTGTTTTTTGGGGGTTTTTTGTCACAAGAACTAGAATTTAAAAAAAACTAGTAAACCCTCTAAAATCACCATAGAAACAAAAGAGGGTCAGATCTTCTGCAGAGGATGAAAAACACTGTGTAAACACAGAGATGCTGTTGGTATTCAGGTAGTCTAATGCTCTGAAGAGTGGTGTGTTTACTTTACAAACAATGTCTGCCGAGTTGGCATAGTGTAGAACAATATTAAAACACCACAAAACACAGTAAAACAATGTTTATTGTACTTAACATACTGCTCTGAGAATATAGTCATGTAAACTGACTAGAAACACTTGTTCCCTGTGCACTTTGCTGCTTTCCATGGGCTGATGTGATGGGCATTCTATCTGTAAAGTCACACAAGCATATAATGAAGTGATAGCAACATACAGCTTCACAGCAGCAGCATCATCCTCAGGCAACTTTTTACCTTTTTCTTTTTCCTTTTTTTTAAATCCCTCCTCTCTCGTCCGTGGACGGCGAACAGCACTCCCCCATTGATTTTTTCCCCTTGACACTTAATCTAACCCACAATGATCTACGACCTTATTTTCACACTAATTTCTTCTTGATCAGAGGTGATAAATATCGCACTGCCATAACTACCCCTTTTTACTGCACTGTCTGTACGCACTGCTTTGTGTAACACGATAGCACAACAAGTGCTGACAGCAACAGACTCTGACATCATTTCCATTGTCAGGGCATCAATGAATTATATTTGAACTGCTCTTCTTGCAAGGGTAAGAACTATTCTGAACACAAATCCTTGCCTTTTGCGAAGAATTTTACAGGAAAGATGTCTGCAATAGTCGAGGATGTCAGTTCTGCCACCAGAGTGAGCACAGAGCTTGATTAGAGACCAAGACGCGATGCAGGATAAGTTTTTATACTTATGTCAGACTTATCTCTTATTAATGTAATCTGCATGGGATTAAGTCCTACCACAGTGAAGCTGTGAATACTATTGTTGTTTTCATTATTCAGTATTCACAATAAGATTATTTTACAGACCAACAAGGCATAATATGTCAGTATGACAATGTAACCTATTGTAGTTGGTCACTTATAAACTGCGCATGGTCAGTATTCAGATGAAATTCGCACTTGAACTTTACTGAAACTGACAACAGCTATTTTCCTTTGGTCGAGAAAATTCTGGAAGCATTTTAAGTCCTTATGTTGGGTTCAGTACAATAAATCTTTGTCTAGCTCTCTATCTCAAGGCCTGTAACTCTGCTTTGTATCTGTATCCTAAAACAACAAAAAGCCAGCTCTGCAAAGAAATATTTACTTGACTGAATGTTTTGGAGGCTACAGGGTGGACTTAGAAAATATCACATTTTCATTTTTCCTTCCCAGGTCATGATGCATAAGTAAAGAGTCTGAGTTTAAATACAAGCCAGAAAAATATGTCAGGTAAGAAAAAGGAGCAGAAATTTAGACACATATAGTTTATATAGAATAAAACCATATTCTTTTAATGAATGTGATCTCTGTAATATACGAATAAACGTGTATTACTCTCCACTCCTGTTTTTGATTTATAATTGACTGATAGGACTGATCCAACTGTAATTTGACTATAATTGGTTGAGTAAATAACTTTAGCTCTGCAGAGCTGGAATAAAGGCTTGAATAGACATTCAACGATGTGGGGACAGGACGTCTTTTAAATGTATTTAAATGTATAGATGTGCTTCCCAGCAGACAAACGCAGCATATTAAAAGGCTTTTATGTCTGTAATGTGTACTCACACAGCTGTGGCCACAAAGTGAAATAATAAACTAGAGGTGACAATCCAATCCAATCACTTTTAGCATAAATGTACATATGAATTACTGTGATATATTGCACTGAGATGAATGGCTAATTGATTATTTGGTTTTGTGTTACTCTCCTGTTCAGGGTCGCTAGACTAAAGGTTTTAAGCCTAAATTCAAGGCAGAGATTAAACTGTCATGTAAACAAAAACAGAAAAAATTGATAAGAACAGTCTACTCACTCACTCACTCACTCATTATCTAAGCCGCTTATCCTGATTAGGGTCGCGGGGGGTGCTGGAGCCTATCCCAGCGCACATAGGGCGAAAGGCGGGGAAACACCCTGGACAGGTCGCCAGTCCATCGCAGAGAACAGTCTATATTGAGTTAATTTAAAGTCAAACAGCTGAACAATTACAAAGTGTTTATTCATGAGGCATTCATGGTAACTCACCCATTTGTAAATATTCATGTCACATGTCCCTCGTCAACTGGGCCTCTGAACTCATGAGAATCATTCACCTTTGGTTCACAATTTACTTAGCACAAGGTACTTAGCACCTTAGCAGGAATCAACAGAAGATACATAGCCAAGCTAACAGATACCTCCATCAACTTAACGTCGAGAACTTACAGAAATTTATAAATGGAAATATTAAAGTATTGTATCGACAGCATTGTGCCATTTTTCAGCAGAGGATGCATATTGATGGTCGGGAAGTGTAAGGAAGAGACAAACTGACAGCTGGTTACTCTGCAGGACACAGCAACTCAACAGGGTCCTACAGTACCAAAGGCTGTGTGTGTGTGGGCAGGGGGCTAGGGAAGGCAGACTGGATGGAGACTGGAGTTTAAGTAGGCAAGGGGGACTCTGCAGGAGCAGGCATGCATTTGCATTGGTGGGATTCCTGATTCATCCCTCTTTAGTCAAATGCTGATTGCTCAAATGCAGTATTCTATGTAACATACACATATATTTATATTTATGTATTATATTTATATATTTAACTTACGGAGGGGTTATATATGGATGGCACGGTGGCACCGTGGGTAGCTGTCACCTCACAGCAAGAAGGTTCCAGGTTTGATTCCTAGCTGGGCTGGATTTTTTCTTTTTTTCTGTTTCTTCCTTTTTTTGGCCAAAGTGGACACATTTGGCATTTATGTGTGTTTGAATCTCTGGGAGTATGGTTATTTCATTGGTTTCCCGTTTTGTTAAAGTCCCCTTTTACGTATGTGGGAGGGGCTTGAGGGCTGCATAACATTATGGTATAACACGTGTACACAGGGGCGTCAGAAATAGGGGGGATACACCCCCCCTAATATTGGCAGGCCCCCCCCCCAAAAAAAATGAAGTAGATCTTATTGTATATTTTTCTTGATTTATGCAAATCATAAAATCTTCCAACAATGACAACGCTATGCGAGAGAATTTCTAGTTATGATTAGAGTAAGTGTCATACCATCATGCAACGTGCTTCCTTCCTATGGAATCCCATCCCTCACATCTCCCGTCATTCCACACACATCTAAAGGTTAATGCATTAGATCATGTATTGCAGGGTCACACCTGGTAGGCTTTAAGATAATGATCCAAATGATCTTAAAATACTTCATAGCTTCATAAGACAGATATCTTAAATTAGCATGCTCGCTCCTGGCCTAACTGCCTTCCTAACTACCAGTGCAAGGGTTTGTAGAGGGAGAGCGCTAGCTGCTAGCAGGTATAAAACACTGCACATTGCAACAATGCACTCGATAATTCATTCAAGTCAAAGGTGCATTAATAAATGGGGAAGAAAAAGTTACATTGGTGTCTTGCAGGCGTTCTATATTCATTGCTTCAATAATAGTCTAGTTTCTTATTTAGTTGTAGGCTGTTACTTGAGTAGGCTATACAGGGCTGTACGTTTAATCACTGCAATGGTAAACGGCATTTTTTTCTTACCATTAAAAAATGAATCATCATTGATGTCCCAACCCAGCCACTGCTTACGCAGTTTTGAATTAACAAGAGTACATTCATAAAAAAATTGTAGTGTAGGCCTACTGTTAATAATCTATTTGCACCTGTAGGCCTACCTGTTTTCTGGATTGCTTCCTTCTCCTGTCCAAGCAAAGTCATCCCAGAAGGCTATAGCACTGGCAACCATACCCCCCCAACCCCCAGCCACCCCCTTTCTGTCAGTTTTCAAATTAATAAACAAATGAATAACTGGGCCTTCCTGTGGGATTGTTATTTGCTGTGGGTGGAAAATGCTAAATAATGGATGGAGGGTGCAAAAAGTTTTTGGTGTCATGAAAATAGTGTTCATGAAATCATGTAGAGATGGGGGCAACAAGCAGAGCATGCTGCAGTCACTACTGTTACGTTAGCAAGAAGGCAATGGCACCTTAATTAAATATTTAAAGTGCCAAGTGGTCATTTTTGTCTTTTTTCAAATATGAAAAGTCATCTGACCTTTGAACTTATGGCATATATTGACTCAGACTTTTTATTGTTGGTAAAAATGAACAGTAACAAAAGGCATCGCTCCCGTGTTGTGATTTGGCCATCGACACGCGGTCTTTGTCCTTATCTGTAGCACAATTTTTAGTTGAGCCTAGCTGTAAATTCACCAGCTCATTATAACTCACCTGTGAAGAGAAGGTAATGCTTGACCATTCCTCCAGGTACCTGTTCAAATGCAGATCAACTGTGTCATGTGCCCTAAAATCTCCCCAAATATTAACTGAATATATGCTGTAGCTGCTGTTCTGCTGACAGCTGGTGTTAGTGCTCTCCTTACCAGTGACACCCAACTGCTTATGTCCTTCAACATGTCTTTCATCTCCTCCCCCTTCTATACTCATCAAGGATCTTCAAAACATCAAAAACTCAATATCTCGCCAACCTTGCATGGCAACAGAAATTCTCTTCACCAGCCTCTCTAGCTCTATGCTTCAGATGGTCCGCAGAATTTCCACTGATCCACTTTCCACTGAAGTGAAAAATCTTGCCCTCATCCTCAACAGCACTCTCTCACATTAAAACAGCCAAACCGCGTTGCTACATTATACCCGTTCGGTACTATCCGCCTCTGTCCATCACTGTTACAATGACAAAATCCAACTAATATATGCCCTTGTTATGTACAGACTGCACAGCTGCACTGCCCTGCTCTCTGAAATGTCAAACAAACTTGTCAATAAATTCCAATCGGTTGAAAATGTAACTGTCCGAATTGTCATTTCCACCTGCTTTCATGCAGACATCACTTCTTAGAAGTTACCCTTTTCTACCATCTCCATACCTCTCTGACATCCTTTAGGATTAGGCTTCCCTCCTGAACATTCTGTTTCTCCTCTGCTAGCCTCACCTCTTCAACTCCCATGCCTGCTCTTCCTCCACGAAACGGAGGAGCTTTCAGCTGTGCTGCTCCCAGCGCCGGAACACTCTGCCCCAACATCTTTGACTCCTGGACTTGCTCCAGATTTTTAAAGTCCAAATGAAATCTCAAATATTTAACTTGGCCTACACACAGGTCCACCTCACCCTTACCCTCCTCTTTCTTTAATGTACAACTTACCAGTTTTCACTGTAACTCTTTGTCTTATATACTCTCTGTTTTGTCATTCTGTTGTCCGCTCAGTTTGTCTCATTATTTGTTTACTTAAATCAGTTTTCGCAGTTTGTTATCTTTCTGAGTTTTGTGTTTATTTTAATGTTGTACAGTAAAATATTTTAGAATGAAATACACTGCTTTAATGTACTACTGCTATGTTTTTGGAGTCCAAACTGAAAAGTCATCTCAGACAGGTGTGGTTTGCATCTGATCAATCTATGATAATCTGATCAGTCTATGATAATCTGATCAATCTACGATAATCTGATCAATCTATGATAATCTGCGATACAGTGTGTTTGGTTCATATCATTTGTTATGAAAATAAGAAAAGGCAGCCTCTATTTGTGGGCAGGTTTTGGCCTCTCTGTTGAGTTCTGTGATCTCAGCTGAAGCTCTCCCTAGGTGTGACATCAGGGGGGTATTCCAGAGAGCTGGTTAAGTGAAAACTGTGAGTTAGTTAACTCAAAACAAGTAGTAAACCTCTTAACAGAAGAGCTTTGTTTTGCTAGAAGAATGAAGCCATAGGGCTCTTCTACTAGGATGTTTACTTACTTTGAGTTAACTAACTCTGAGTTTCCACTAAACCCTCTTTGTGGAATGCCCCCCAGGGTGCAGCACTCCAGGATGTTACAAAGTGATGACAATTATTTGGATCATGTGATAAATGCACAGAGCTTTATAAAGAAAAAGAGTGGTCAAAATGAAACACTATAGTATGAACCTGCTTGCCAGTCCTATTAACAATAATACAAATAAACTCAAAGTGGGTTTGCGTGGTAATCAAAGATTCAGACTTAAGGAAACATCTACACTGCTTATCTTGAGTCAAGATGCTCTGGTACTGTCAATTATTTAGGGTCTATAAATTGTATTTGTATCTAAAAATACAAAATAGCTACACAAATTGTCTTTTTAGCCATTTATTTATCCAGAACAATGAAGCGTAACTTCTTCTCATTCATATTTTGACATCGTGAAAGAACATAAATTGGATACTGTTATTGACTGAAATTGAAGCTAGACTCAAAAACAGCTTGGAACAAGTAAACGAAGAGTTTACTACTGCTTGCAGCCCTTGTTATTGTTGTTGTTGTTGTTGTTGTTGTTGTTTGTTCATGTTCTTGTTATCCTTGATGATGATGAGGATGATGATGAGGATGACGATGATGAATTACAAACCAAACTTATTCTTTTATTTAAATGGAGCCTACTTTGTTGTTTTTGGTGATATCCTTTTTGGTATTCTCTCCTAAGGGCTACATGAAGTCCCTGTTTTACACTCTTTGAAATATACTGGGTATTGGATCAGCCTCACATGTTCAGACAATGCTGTGTAAAGCAGGTCAGGAGGATTCTCTGAGTGTGCAGTCCGGTGGGTGTACAAGTTTTAAGCCGTTCTGAACAGGGCATGATGATGTTGTTTGGCGCTAGACTTGGCAGCCTGATGGTATCAGGAACAGCATACCTGCCAGGGCTTTCACACACAGTGTTGTCACAGAGCTATTGAGAATGCGCCACCACACGCACAAAAAAAACATCCAGCAGCAGTCCTGTGGTCAGAAACAGCTTGTTAATGAGGGAGTCCGGCAGAGACAAACACGATGAACAACAGATGGGCTTATAGTCCAACAGCTGAGGACAACCGTGAAAGACACATATCAGAACACACAAACTGCTCTACCTGTGTCACAGTTAGGTCAGAGCAGCCTAGTGACTAGCCAAGATCAGCTACATATCTAATGAAATTGCCACCGTACCTGACTGGCAAATTAAAATGTGGCCTCTGGCGGTAGGTCTTGTTTGTGATACTAAATATGGAGGTGTTCCAAAAAGATGGGTAATTTACCTCAGACTTGAATCTGAAAGACAGTGTGCCTAGTGTCCAATCAATTATGCAAATAAATTGAGTAAGTAATCTGATTAAGAATCTCTGAATCAGCTGCTAAAATGGGTGAGGTGGATCTTTCTGCTTGTTGATCCAAGGGGAAGTACATCTGCCAGATTAAATTATATTTGTCAAATACTAGACTCGTGTGAATGTTAACTGTTATCTATAATAATTGTGAGGTATTACCACGTTAGGCTCAACAACATTTTAACATATTATTCTTTATATGGTGTTTATGTGCTTAGAGCAGCAACAAAATAATAATAATAATAATAATTAGCAGTTTTCAAAAGGAAAATAACATCTGTCATTTCTCTTATTTACATTTTAATATTTGACATCTGGAGTTTTACATATTTGCTATGCTTGCAAAGTGCTCCATGCAATTAGAATTACCAGACAGGATTGGAGGCAGTATACGCTGAGCCAACGGATTATCAAAATCACTAAAAGGCTGCAAATTACCAAAACTCCAGCTGCTTCTCTATCAGTTTCACAATAACATAAACTTAAGCTTGAAACAAAAACTAATTGAAAACTAACTAACACAAACAAACAAAATGAAAGCTTTAACTGAAAGAACAGCCCTGAACTGTTCTGTATTAAAGCACTGCTACGCTGAAACACGTGTGTTTTTGCTTCGGTGACCCTGAAATGTGTTTATTATGTGGCTCTTTCTTCCCACCGACACTTATTCTGATCTATTTTCTTTTTGGTATTTAAAAGGACCCACAGATTTTCTCATCAGCAAACTCTACATCACTGGACCCGTGAGAGTGTGATCTAGTCCCCACAACCCGAGTACCTGGGCAAGGCCTCTTTAAATGACGGGAATTGTCATGAAATTACATTATTCAAATCAAAATGAAAAACAAAGGGTGGTCTTTTACTGTTGCATGATGAAACTGACTGTAAACTGGCACATACATGTTTGCAGTGTTTAGTTTTATTCATGACAGAATGAGGGATAGCAATGTGTTCACTGTCAGGCAACTGTCGGGGTTAAATTGGGTCTTAGCTGTTGCTGAAGCGCTGTATTAAGGACAAATGGAGAGGAGTAGGAGGGGAGTCCAGCAGGGATGGTAACAGGGCCACAGGTGAGATCTTTATAAAAATTAGCTCAGAAGTGGTCATTAATTATGAATGACACCCCGGCTCGACAAACAGTTTCAACTGAAATGAGGAACGGGTGTGTGCAGCGGTTGTTCCCTGAGCTCATGGCTCCTGTGGAATCATACATGTGTCAATGTGTGTGTGTGTGTGTGTGTGCGTGTGTGCGTGTGCAGGGGTGTGTGTGCATGTGTGTGTTCACGTGTGCGTGTGTATGCATGTGTGTGTGTGTGTGTATTTCTTGTGTAAATGTGTCTCAGGTGGGTTGAACGGGCTCTGCTTGCACAGTGGCCTTTTGATGAGGCTAAACACCCTCATGTGCTTTAGTCTTCCCATGACTCTGGGAAAGGTTAACCTGGGAATATTTTATGTCCACAGTCTGTGACTGAGTGTGAGTGTAAGAAGAGGACACAGTGTTAACCTGAGGGAGGACAAAGTGAAAAGACTGTGATGTTCTCCTTACCGAGCCGCTGCTCATTTAGAATAAAGAAGAAAGCTCGTTGTCTTGAATCCTCTTTAAACATAACTTTATTGGCCTACCAAAATCATTTCTTTCATATCTGACATTGTATTTTGTGCACTCTACTGGAGCACTGTGATTTAAACTGAATACTATCACACATCTTTTATCTAATATTATTCCAGTGAAAAGGAATAAAGTGCTAACATACAAAGGCATAAATAAAACATGTACAACTTTCTTGGACTGATACACTGAAGTGTTTACTGAAAAATGAATTGTTTAAATAATAAAAAATTAAATGAATATGTCTGCAATGATATGTCAGAGTTTATCAATTAGTGCAGTTGTACCAAATGTTTAATACATCCCCTTTCACAAGCATCAAAGTGATAGTTAACCATTTCACACCTTTCAGATATTTGCTGCTCTGTGTAAAATATAATTTTTAAGATTCTTAAGCATCATGATTTTGCCTTAAAAAGGCTGACATGCATTTTCAAAACAAGACATTTCACTGAGTGGTCCTCCTGAAAAAAAGCTACAAGGAAATAAAAGAAACTACCCAAGGTAATTGAAAAACAAACACATTATTAAATTAGAAGATATTTTTTAAATATATTTTTAAGGAAAAACATCCAACAGGTAAACACGTAAACAAATTAGAATCTGTCTTCAAGTGCCAATCTTAATTTAGTCCCTTAAATGAAGGTTTTACTACTGGGATAAACTCTAAGGAAGTTGAACTCCTAAATGTTCTAGACGTTAAAAGCACTCTAAGCTACTGAGACCGGGACCTCCGTTAATTACCTGTGTCATATGGCTGCACACACAGTGAGGGCTGCTAATAAACTCAGGATGAAAAGAAAAACCCGGTCTCCACCAATAGAGAGCTCAACCAAACAACCAGAACGCAGCATCCTTCTCTCACTCTTCTTCCAGACATCTCAGAGATTAGAGATTAGCGTGTAATTACAGGGGAGATCATCTACAAGGGGAGCTGTATACGATAACAAGGCCAGCGTCGCCAACGGGATGACCCTGACTGTCTGAGTTTAATCCCCGACCTCATTATCACCCCCCAGGTCCAGTTCCAGCAGTAAATTAATCTGTGAAGTGTCAAATCTTCTCACTTTCCTCTTGGTAATCACCCAATGTGTAAATAAAGCCAGGAAGCCCTGGCCCTGTGCCCTCAGCCACAACATCCTCTAATGTCATCATTTGCAAAAAAAAAAAAATGTACTACTTATAATTATCATGATAATACATCTGTTTGTTGTTTTGTCTTTTTTATTTTCTGAGGTCATCTTGACGACAAAATATGATGAATCAGTAAAAAAGAAAAAAAATCAAAGCAAATTAAAAATGACAGTATCCTTCTTAGATTATCATTAAACATATTTTTATTATTTTGACTGATTATTTAATTAATAATAAAGAGACAAATTGTTTGACGACCCTGTTTATCAGGTTAGAAATGCTACCAGAACATTCTCTAGTGGTAATCAGGTAGACAGATTGAAGCAAAGCATGCAAGACTGATCAACATGAACTGTGTCTATGATGTATCTAATTAATCATTTCAGTCCATAAATGGACTTCTGAACATCTCTCATAGTTTTAACACTTTCAGATTTTTTTCTTTTTTAATGAAAAAATTTAGGGCTCACATTAAGGTGGATTCGTGTCACCTGTGCTATTGTCTTAAAAAACTGGCTGTGTGGGTAATACTTTATCAGATGAGCATTGTACTTGTAAAAAGACAAATTCAACAAAATTCCTCCAAACTATAATCATGAATTATTGAAATGGAAAGGAGAGTGTGTAATAGAGAGATCCTAAAACCATTCCCTCCTGTGAATTATTCATTAAATTCAAATAACAGATGGAATAATTTTCTTAAAATATCTCAATCATTTTTCATAGAACATGATTGTGATCTACAGTAGAACAATATCCTTGAATTTCCTGTATACATACATTCTCTCTACTATATTTAAAAATGTTTGTTGAGAAATTAAATGACTGAATGAAACCTGTCTCTAAAAACGACAGCCCAAACGAGTGCACACATGGAAAAAAACACAAATGTGCACATAACACACACACACACACACACAAACACAAAAAAGCTTCAACAAACTAACAGTTCTGCACTATGAGCTTGATGCTGTCTCACGGTACCTGGGTCTTGTGTAAAATTCCTGCTGAAACACTCGCTCAGAGACAGAATTTGAACATTAAGATTTTATTTAGCTGAGCTACATCCCAAGCAGTGTAAAATATGATTATGAGTATGGATATAATTATTATAGCATTATTAGGAGAATCTCCTAAAGGTCTTGTGTCATCCTTGTGCTGAAAAAATGATGTCAAACTATTGAGGCAAATTGAATTACCCAAGCAATTACTCCTTTTTGCTATGAATGACTTACTGAGATATCAAAAATTTATGGGAACATAGATACCAAATTTGTTCATGAGGATGAGTTGAACACATCTTGAGGTAATCACAGATGTTCTCAATCAGTCAGCTTTAATCAGCACAGAGTAACCAGTCTAATACAACTGAAGGAAAAGTTCATCTGTTGCATTCTTCTACATAAAAATACATAAAATACATAGTGCACACATGTATACAGGGTTATTTGGCCTTCTTAAATGGATTCATTAGAGTGCATTATATTCACTCTCTATGATACAATAGATGCCGTTAAACTTACAGTCTAAACCGCTTAACAGTACATAACGACATAAACAGTATTTTGGTCCTTTGGCTATTCACCCCAGTGGAATTACATTACATAAGTTAATGACTTACGTAGCAAAATTATGTAGTACTCTACATAAAATTGTTTCAGGAAAATTACACAAATAATTACAAAAGTAATTTAAAAGTGGTCAGAGTTTGTTGATGGCTGTTTCAGATTTTCACTCACACCCCACATCCTGCCACCTACATATTTAGTCGGGGTCTAGCGGGTGCTCTCTGTCGACAGTCAAACTGGGTTTGTCACTGATCAGTGATCAGTGTTCATTCCTCAGTGTTTGGTTATTATTTACATTTTGTTTAGAAAATCGTGTCTTTGCTTTTGCCTTTCTCCTTTTTCTGTATCCACCAAGTTAGCTGTCAGTGGCACCTAAAATGAGAACATGTTAAACAAGGTAATGAGACCACACCTGAGACTGTCATACACACATATCACATTATCAGTGTTAAAAAAACACACACATATAGGGAACAAAAAGAGAGAGAGGCTTAAACAAAGTGCTGATAAAATGCTTGGTGTTTTGTTAAAATACATTTCTTATTTTTTGATGGTCAACAGTTTTTGTTTGTTTGTTTGTTTGTTTCTTGTGCTTTTTTTAGGCTTCAATTCTTTCCTGATGTGGAAATAACATTCTGTAAGACATTTCTGGAAAGGAATAAGAATCAGAAATAATTTTCTGCTGGTTTACTAATATTGAGGTCTGGTGCTAGCAATCATACACTTTTCAAAGAAAAAAGTTCAACTCATTACTCATGTCAATAGGTTTACATTTTAAATCTGAGTGATGCTGAAAATGACTATTATAAGCAAGTAAGCAGAAACAGCAAGGTGGTCTCATGTCTGCTCTTACTGAAATGTGATGGAAGTGTCTGTTTTAGCAAAATACATGCTAAAACAAGTGTCTACCTTCAACATGTTAAGCAAAAAAAAACAGAAAGGCAAGAAAAAGAGAAAAACCTGGGACTGTAGACAAGGCAAATCGTTTGCATATTTATATGCATTAACAGATCCAGTGTTTGTGATTCATCACCCGGGTTCTAGCCAGAAAAAAAAAGTGTATGGAAGAGAAACCCAAGCGGCACGGTTTCTCCTCACAAGCTCATTAATTAAAAACACATTGCAGGCAATCACAGCTCCAGCCGCACAGGATGCTGACGGCTTCCCTGGCAACCACGTTTCTCTCTTCTCCTGACCCCAGGCTAGGGGCGTGGTCACACTTTTATTTTGGCATGCATGTGTTGCCATTGCAAAACTATTCCTGCTACACTAGAAATGGGGTATTGGGGAACTGAGTATGGGAACAAATTAAAACGAGACAGTTGTTAACTGTGATATGTCTCCCAGCCATTACAAGCGACCAAATTAGCGGTAAAGTCCAACTGTTTCTTTTGTTTTTTTTTAACCAAAGGTTACTTTTCTTATGTCTTACGTTATTCTTCAGTCAGACCAAAGGGAGAACAGTGTTTTGATATAACCTGTAGCCTGAGGACCCCTCTGTTATGTGTGACATATACATTATATAAAAAAGGGAATTGTTGAATAAACAGATGCATTTTGCAAAGCAGTTAACAAAGTGATCCGATAACAAATGACATTCTAACATGTTAACTGCATACAAAGTCAGCGTCCAAACAGCCAAAGGGGCTGCCAAAAACAATAGCAACAACAAGAACAACAAAGGGAAAACTGGACAAAGTCATGGAAAATGCCAAAAAAAAAAAAAGTTGAAGAAACTTTTTTTGGGTTTTCATCCCACACCACCCCACCCCATCCTAAAGCAAGCTGCCTCGGCTCGTTCCTACCCGAGTCCCTCCATTAAAGAACAGCCATCGAGTGGACCCCCTGCTAACTCACAGAGCAACATTTAAGGGGGAAACAAAGAAAAAAAAATCAATTCCTTTATGCTTGATGTCTTTTAAAGAAAGTGTTAGATGAAGACCAAAGGAATGACTGTGATCCTCCAGGGCTGTATTCTCACTCTGCGCAGGTTAAAAAATGACAGGTCTATCTTACAAACTGCACAGTAAAATAAAGGCCAGTCTACTGTCTCCCTTTTGGCCCCTGTCTCAATGTGCAGACAGCATATGTGCAAACAACTTTGGGCAGCTTGGGCTTGTCAAGATCCAGGCCGTGTTCGGCCCAGGGAAAAGTTATCCCCTGCGTTTGAGCGACGTCATTCACACATGCTGATGTCAGGCAATTTTGTAAATTCAAATTCAGACTACTGCCGCAATCTGACACAGAGAAAGAAAAGCGAAAGTTTAAAAAAGAAATGTAAGAAATTGCATTTATATAAATTCAAGCTTGCACTGAGGGCAAAATATAACTACATTATAAACAGTTTCATTGCATTAATCATCTATTATTTAGGTTTTGTTGTGCGCACATGAAGCAATGATACTTCCAGGTTTAACTACTATTCTGCATAGCTTCAAATAAACCTGAAACAAGTCATTTGTTTGCACAGCTTCTCACATCATCATTTTCTTACAGCGATAAGCAGCTTTTAATTGAGTCTCGTTTTGTAGTATATAAGAAACTGAACTCAGACCTTGGGAGCTTCATTGATTGTAATCGTTGTAGCAGTGGAAAGATTTTTATTCAGTCAGTCACTCTTTAAATCCACCCAGTGATTACCACTGTAAAATCCTCCTATGCTCAAATTAATAAAGGACGTTTGTAATGTTCTCTCATAGCTCAACGTTTAGTCCAATTACGCGCTGTCCAGGCTGATGATGGGCCTTCACTGAGAGAGTAATGACTTTGACATGAGTATAAGGTCTTTAGGAAACAGACGACATTATCTTAGGGACCCCTGTGTGATTAGGTCTGTCTTCCACTTCTTGCCTGATTGAAATTATTAAACCTTTTCCAAAGGGTATCACTCAACTTTGCTATTCAAATGGTACCTAATTACCCAAAATATCACAGGAGATCACTCAAAAAGACATGGCTTATTATGCCTACTTCCTTTGATTTGCCAGAGACAGACACATACTTCAGAAACCTCCATTAAAACAATGCCAACTTCATATCTTTGTTGTAACTGTTTGAAATGATTTGACAGGCAACAAATAACTTATACCTGCAGAAAACAACAAGCTTGTCATAAAACACTCTTTTTTATTATTATTGATATTATTTCTAGGTTGATTGGAAGATGAATTTGATTTTGATTGAAGTCTTTGGTTTTTTGAACTCTTGGTTTTATGAATGTATTGGAGCAAATTTTAAAATAGCAAACAGAAACATGATTACAAAAAAAATTGTCTGTTTAATAAACAAAATCTTACATTGTGTTTCAGTGTTTACTTCAGAGCATCTTATTGTCTGTGTACTTACTCAGTGTTAAAAGTCTCCTCCAAGCATAGTGTATTACCTGAATGCACTACATAACTCCTGTTTTGACAACCAAGCAGAAATGTCTCAGCAGCCTTTGTACCACTGCTGCTTTTTAAATGGACCTTATCTGACATCTGTGACAGACACATTTTGATTTACATGATCAGGGAGAAGTATCACTATAAATATTAAAAACAGATACTTGTGATTCTGTCTTATTAAACACATTTGAATTTGTTTCTTACTTGTTATTAGAGTGCAGACATATCAGAATGGCGCAAAGCTTTTCAGAACATATCATAACAGAGCAAAGCTTTTCACATTTGCATAATCCTCAGAATAATTATGATCTTAATTTATTTTGTAGTCTCTGATGTATCCATTTGTTTTCAAAAGGATTGCTCTATTTTTTTTCATAAACGTGATGAGGAAAATAAAAACAGCCAAACCATCAGAGATTTGCACTCTTCTTCTTTTTCTTCTTCTTCTTTTTTCTTTTACAAACTTCTTTATCCGCATTTAAACAACTACATTTATTCACATATTGAAATTACATCTGTCAATGTTTTAACATAATTCAGAATGAAGGACATGTTACAGAAACAATTCAGCATAAATTATCTTAATTCTGTGCCCATAATCACACTGGGGCCTTCAAAACCATTCTCTCTCTCAGTAACAATGATATACACAATAAACAAGCAATACAAGTCCTGTGCCACAGCTAAGGTACATTTTAATTCTCAAACACCTTACCCCAACAACCCAAATTATAAGCCTGTTTATGATGAAAAAAGAAAAAAAAAATCAGGTGCAGCTCTTTGGGGTGTGTGTATATGTTATCCTCCGTGACAAGAGGAAGGGAGGCTGAAAGGACATGTGATTTGATGATTATGTTGAAATGATTGTTTTAATACATCTTTTTTTATTTGTCCTCAAAGCTCTTCATTTTCTTTATTTAAAGCAGCCTTACCATTTAACCAGATCAGCACACAACATTACTATTCATGAATCTGTTTTCTGTACTTTGTTCACGTTAATGTTTATAAATGTCTGGGTGTGTGCCAGAGTACACAATTTCACTGACCTCATGAGAAACCTCAGGCAAATGAAATAGAAGGCGGGCTGACTGCCCCCATAGGACCTGCATTCTGTTAACCTCTTTCATGCTTTATCTTTTAAAAAACTACACACCCAGGGTTTTACAAAGGTTTGCAATGAGTATTATTTTCATATCACTGTTGATGTAAAACATGAGAAGTCCTCCTTGTAGATGAAATTGATTCAGGTGTCTCTGAAGCTGAACATTTTTTTTATTTATCAAGAGATTCATGTCTGATTTGTTAAGACAGTCACACTATTCGGCTACATATAGTGCCTTCAGAAAGCATTCATACCATGTCACTTTTTTCACTTTTTTGTGTTTTAAAATAAAAACATTTTCAGATTTTTTTGGGGGGGGAATTTATTGAAAATGAGAAACTCTCTCATTAAATAAGTATTCAGACTCTATGATGCTATGACATTCCAAATTGAGCTCAGGTGCATCCTTCTTTTCATCGCTCTTGATGAAATTGACTGTCATCCACCTGTGATAAATTCACTGGGTTGGAAATGATTTAAAGAGGCCCACACCTGTCTGTACAGGGTTCCACAGTTCACAGTGCATGGCAGAGCAAAGCCCAAGCTATCAAGTCCAAGGAATTATCCACAGGGCTCTGAGGTCTGAGACAGTCTTGTGTTAATGCATAGATCTAGGAGAGGAAAGAAAGACTATGCCAATGCAATGAAGGCTCCCTGAAGCGCAATAGCTTTTTCTCCAGGGTTACATAGCATGGGATACATAAATGCCCCCCCCCCCCCCCCCCCCCAACCGCTGTTTTTACCCTTTTTGAGGGGTTCCAAGTCTTAAACAGGGGGTAAGACCCCCCAATCCCCCTGTGTAATTTGAACACTGATCTGACCTCTGTCCTGTGAGTTTATGCATGAGGTAGATACCCAGTAATCCAGCAGCGCACTAAAAGCAAACTAATATGCACTAACCTAAATGGAAGGGTGGGGTAGGATGAGTCGGGGGGGAGGGGGGGGGCTTGCCCCTACATCATGGTGTTATGCATTTGCATTATTTGACTAACATTTGTGAAACCATGTGTGGCTCATTCTCTTTAGTCTTATACGCGAATGTCACAATGCCTGTACTCAAATGTCAATTACCATATTTCCCATGACATTTCTCTGTAATGGTTAACATGCAATAGGTATAATCTGCATCATTAAGACCCTCTGATGGCCAAAGATACACTGAGAATAAATCAGCATTCAGCTCCAGGATGGAAAATTCTTCTGCTTTAAGAGGCTGTTGGAGCTTTGGCAACTGATAGTAGATGTAAAAACAAGAGAGAAATAAGACATGTCTTTGGTAATATAATAGATGCTGTTGACATTTCAAACAGCATTAACTCACTTGATTATCTCACTCAGTCTTGTTAAATAGAAATCATTTCCTTACCCATGGATAAAGTATAGCTTTCATATGCAGGGGGGGTGGACAAAGCAATGAAAACACCAAACATTTATGAGTGTCTAACAATTAATTGGGAAGTCCAGCCACCTTTTGGCCTTCAAAAGCTCCAGTCCCTCTTAAGCTGTGTCTAATGTGATATTTGACCATTCTTTGAGAGAGAAAGCCATTTCTTTGAAAGATGAAGGAAGAGGAAATCTACTCTGGCACTCCAGATCTTCCCATGAAGCTTCAAAGATTTTTAGATGGAGTACCTGAGGGAGGGGGCTGTGGCAGGTGTTTGACTTCTGCTTAACATGAAGCGCTCTGAAATCCGTAAGGCAGTATGTGTGGGGGCATTTTTGTCTTGCAGTTTGGGAACATTGTGACAAATGTTGACAGTGTGAACACTATGGAATGCATCTGGTCTCTTAAAATGGCTTCATATTCCTTGGCCATTATTCTACCAGGCAGTGCAATCAACAGACTCAGAGACTCACATGAAAGGCCTGCCCATACCATAACAGATCCACCTCCATGGGCATCGCTAGACCCCTTTTACTGAGGCACGTGCCCCAGTATTGATCTGCTGTGCCCAGTAAAATCTCACCTCAAGTTTTAACAAGCTCCTACATTTGGCAGTGGATTCATTTAGATTGATAAAGATGGGAAAAGAGTGGATTTTTTTTTCAAATCCACACTGTCAAAGCAACGCATCGTAACCCAAAATCAAAACTGAGGTGTGCACCTTGCGGTCCGGGTCCATACACCGCAGCACACACATCACTGTCCGTGCACGGCAGTGTGCATGTCGTAGCCAGTGCACCACGGCACACACGCAGCATTCCATGTACCAGCACACGAAACAAGAAACAGGATTGATAAAAATTTTCATAAAAATTAATATCTCTACATTTACAAGATATAGCACATTGTATAGCACATTTCATAAACGCAGCAGGCATTCAAGAAATTAATTGTGTGATTTGAGTAATGGGGGACCTGTGCCCCAGCAGAGCTTTATGTCTAGCAATGGCCCTGTCCACCTCTGTGGTTACCAGTCTGCTGCAGTCAATGGGGACAGCGGGTGTGAGGTACTCAGCCTGTGTCAGGTTTGAAGTGTAAGACTCAGGCAGTGAGTCAGATGTTCTAGCAGGTAGACTTAAGACACTATCTAACAACGCAATCATCAGCACATCAGTTTTGGCTCTAGCAGAGAAGTTTACTTATGTCCCCAACCTTGGCTGGTTACCAAAGCATCTTTCCTCTTTCTCCAAACATTGACCATTCCATATGTAAGAAAAGGGTGAACTGAAAACTGAATTGACCATTTTCTTTCATCCCCATGGTGCAGAGCTCCAGGTTTTGTTATTATGCCAGGTTATGGGCTGTGCACTGATCCTGGGCACAAACAGTTTTTTGAATGACAACCCTATCAGAAATACCAGCTCTGTGAAGTTTATGACATGTGAAGTTTATGAGGTTTTAGTACAGATCAGGTCACAGAGCATGGTGTGCCCATTTTTTTAGGCCTTCCTGCTTGTTTTTTAGGGCCTGTCTTCTTAAACCCTTTCGCTAAGCGTAGACCTGTTCCTGCTTTTACTAATGTAGTTATTCTTCTCGTGGCACATGCTGTGATAATTCTGAACACTCTTCTCCACATTAAATCATTTCTCAGTTTTTATGACGGATTCATCTACAATTTGGGTACCCATTATTTGGCTCTTTCAAAAATTGCATATTAAATTGATGATTGTCAGACTTCCTTTGTGGCTAACACATATTGGTAGCTAATATCCAGCTTCAAAGTTTGCATGTGTATGGCTACTTTTGTGAATGTGCTTTAGTTACCTCAAAATTCTGGTCCTTTCAATATTGTCTCTTAATTAATTTGTCCACCTCCTTCATGATGACACTTGTAATGGTGTATATCTATAGTATACACCACTATACATTATTAATAGCATCTTTGATCCTTGAGCAGTGTGGATTTGAAGCTATGGATTAGTGGGTATGACATCTCTGTTGTATGGTAAGAACCTGCAGGGTTTTGAATGCATATAGCAAACATTCAAAGACACCATCATATAAAACAAATATATTAATGTCTTCAGATTTAATCTGATTTAGGTGATGTGCAGCATGGTTTTCAATAGTCTTCTCTCTATTGTGCAATACAGTGACAATGAACTAATGGATTACCTTATTAAAACAAGTTAATTAAAATGCAATTAGTTGCACAAGAGGTTTAGTAGGAAGCATGAAAATTTCAAGGTCATAATCTATACAGAGAAGAGACAACTTGAACCCACTGACTATTGCTGTGGTAAATTAGTGCAATTACACACATCTCTGAAGAGAAGGGCAGGGCAGTCTAGCATTTGGATACAAACTCACAACTGAATGTATAACATAATATGATGCCAAAACCACTTTTTCTGGCCAAACCTTTTTCTTTTTTTTTTTGACACCCATAATGGTTTCTTTACAGTACTTCAGTACTTTGGGCAATAGAGGGTGATAAAGGACACAGATAGTGACTCATTTTTGTTTGAAACCTAACACATTCAAAGCTAAAATGAACTTCTGCATATACTGCATATACTGAAATGAGCAATATACCATACCTACTGCTCAGTACATGCAGAAACATTGAGATTCCAGACCTATACATTGTTTAAGTTTACATATGATACCACTCATCATGCTAATAAAGACATTGGGCCATAATCACCAACTGTTCTTAAGAAGAAATTTCTTCTTAAAACTTAAAACCCACTTACACAGTTTTCATGAACATTCTGATATTTACCAATGTTTTCTTATTTGGGATTTGTTCTTAGGTTAAGAACAGAGTCTATGCACACTCAAGAGCACACTTACACACATTTGAAAGCTGACATGTTTGCACAAAATAATTTTAAGTTTATTGCATTTTCTTCAATTCTACGGCTGTATAATATTATAGGATTTAAATTACAGTAATATTTTTATCATTTAGAATATTTTTCCATTATTATTTTCATTGTTTTACAAAGCAGTATGGTCTTTTAAAATAAATAAACACTACACTAACACTTCATGTAATACTCCAGAATGTAGTGCATAATTATTCATACTTTTGTACAATGAACAAAAAGAGCAATAAGAGAATATAACAGTTGATGGAGACTGTGATAAGTTAGCAGTAGTTTTACATACACTACTTATAGGTTATCCCGTCTGAAACCAGGCAGGTTGAAAAGCAGGTGTGTGAGAATCAGTCAGTTTCACTTTTATACATAAATATTACAAATATTAAAATAAATAAATATTAAAACACCTGGACAGAGCTGACGCAGCCATTGTAGCCTTCACTCCTGTCCGCTAGCCTACTGTACGCGCATTGCACTGAACCATTAAAGCTGGAGCAGGAGTGATGGCTCAAGCTACTTGTTGGTTGTTAGAAAAGAACTCAGAATTACGAGAAATAAAGTCAGAATTACGAGAAATAAAGTCGCAACTAAGCAAACTTTTTTTTTTCTTTTTAATGTGGCAGAAACGGGCTTCTGTAGATTTCTGTGTGTGCACATGGCTTTGCAGTCTCATGCCCTTTTATGAAGACTGGCGAGGTGTTTACCTTTGCTAATTAGGAACAACTGGCACGCGCTTTCAATTTACAATGACAGTGGGATTCATCATTATAAGAAAAAAGATGCAAACAACTCTGCAGTTTAAGAAGATGTCATGAATCTGACATAGACTATTCCTAAGGACCTTTCTCAAGAACAAATTTAAGAAAATCTTAGGTAGGTATTGGTGAATGAGGCCCATAGTTATTTATTATGGTTTAAAGTATAGAGTCTTGAATTTGTACGGAGTATCACTTCAAGCTTCCATAAGGCCTGGTTTACCATTACACCAAATGTGCTGCATGATTTAAAACATGGAGCAACCACTACAAAACATGTAAATATATGCGATGCATTACAAAAGAAAAGAAAAGAACAGAAAAGAAAAGAAAAGAGATGATGACACCCAGAAAACAACATTAAACAACACCAAGTGCTGAAATTTTGAAAGCTGTAATTGGAGGGTAAAAGAGGTTAAGAGGGCTGAATGTTCTGTCATGCCTACAGACACAATAGCAGTGTTTTCACCCTCCGCTAGAGATGAATTTATTGTCAGTGTTGTTGGTATTGTTAGTTCCACAAAAAACACAATTCAGAAACCATTAACTCTCCAGTCTCTCGTGTGCCACCCAGTTTCCTCAGTCCTACCCACAATCAAAAGCCATGCCCCAAATGGATAAGGCCCTGGAAAAAGGCGGGTTTTTCAGTTTTGGTTAGATTATAAAGTCCCGTTTCGTACACACTCCCACACTCATAGCTGCACAGAGCGATACTTTCGTGGCTGTAGTTCTTTGGTACTTTCATAGCTCTCTCTCCACCTGAAGACCGATGGCTATTACCACTCCCTGTCTTTTGAGCGGCATTTTCACCTTTTCCCATTCTATTACTTGCCTTTGTTTTGATTGATAAAAATTGAGGCAATTTTTGAAAGACTAAACAAGAGGCAAGTCATCTCAAAAATAATCTTAGCAGATGATTTTTCAAATTGTGCAACTAATATGCTGGGTTTTTTTCCAAAATAACTTAATCATCCTGCTGGTTATTTCTGGAAATACATATATGAATTTAAAGGCAATTTTTTCTTCAAATCACAAATATCTTAGTGTTTCCCAGTAATGTTGGTGTTTCTTTGCTGCCATAAATTTGTGCATTTGTTTTTTGTCAGAGAAAAATGAATCACTGTTTACCTATGGATTAACTGTCCAAGGAATTAGACATACAGTCTGAACAAACACACTCAAAACCAAACATTTAGGAATATTCAAATTCAACACAAACACACATTTTACTCACAAAATGAAGGAAACAGCAATGTAAAATGCCAGAGAAAGACACGGACCTTTGCTGCAAACATGAATATTTTTGTGTGGAATATGCCCTTTATCTACTGCAAAGCGACGACTGTGTTCTCTCTGAAACTCATTGATTAGAATAACATTTGCAGTTGTCTGGTTCACAGTTACTGGTCTGTTTTTCCTTCTGCCTCAAACAAATACATGCACGTCACTATCGAAGGGTTAACTGCTTTTAACCACAGTTGAGCTTGGCTGAATATGTGTTTTCCTTAGACTCCCACACCAGTGTTAACATAGTCATGCTCCTCTAACAATATCAATAAGCCCCAACAGTCACACCTCTTTCAAAGCTGGTGATGTCCCTACCTGTCACCATGGTAACCAAAATAACAGGTAACTGTGCCTGCCCAGCATTATTTGTGACTCTACGTATGATGCAATGCTGAGTATTTAATCAACTTGTTGAAACTGAACAATAATATAAATATTTAAAAAGATGAAGCGCTGTTGACAGTTGAGATGAAGAGGAAGCACAGTTGACTATAACTAATGGATAAAGACAGTTTAAAGTCTATGTTGTGTTTTAAGTACTAGTGTTATGGCAAAATTTAATAACTGAGTGAGATTTGCTTAAAATGTGCAGTGGTCATTTTTCCTAAAGTTAAAAACCAGAATAAAGATCAATTCTTTTTTCTTGTTAAAATAAATACCGAGTCAGCTTAGAATGAATCAGTAGTGAAAAAGACCGTTTTCAAGCCCTGCTGTAAAATTATGAGAAACGTCACTTTCACAAAGGGTGATTTTCAGTATCAGATAATCTTCACATTATGCACATTTTGATTTATAATTTATATACTTGATTATACAACATTACTCACTTTTTAGTAAAACTACTTTGTTGATGTCATGTTCTCTTTCGAGTTCTCTTTCAGTATATCATCAGACACGCTCAGAATACTTTGCTGATATCATGAACAGCACATGTTCCCTACTGTAGGTTACTTTGTGCAGGTACTTTGTAGATTCCCCAGTTACGGGTTAGCCAGTTAAAATGGGGAGAATTTCACATCAGTTTTCTGATCATGGAATGATCAGTAATTCAGGTGTATACATCAATAAACATACATCTATCAGTATACATGCATTAGACGTACATCACTAATTCATTATCATCATGCACCATCACTTGCATTGAGGCCATTAATTATGTAAGTTTAATAGTACAGCATCAAGATATTTTGGGGGGGGGGGCTAAACTGCTATACTTATTGATGGCACATGGCACTTGGGTGTCAGTCATATGAACTGTTTTAACAGAAAAAACTGCACTTTAAAAAGTACTTTATCATGTTGTCAGACAGTGGCTTCATTTGGCACAGTAAAACATCTGCTTCAACACAACACAGCACACAAAATATATATCATTTTTACTGAACATTCAATACAGCTCCATAACACAATGAACAAACTGACAGAAGTTCGCATTTTTGGGAATAACAACTAATAATTCACTCTCTGTATGCCATATGCCCTCATTTGACAACTCAAGATAATGTTTTAAGAGTGAACTTAAAAATTAGACAACACGCAGCCACAAAAATGTCAGAGCTCTTCTAAGGATGGCAAAAAGACTATATAAAATAAGCAATGTCAATAGTCAACTATAGTGTAATATGTAAAATATATTTTGCTTCATTAAAACAGGGTCTTCAGTGAGGATGACATCTTGACAATGATTTGTCTATTGAAAAATATTGCTTCTGTGCTCCATTAACTTTATTTTTGCTTTATGGATTTAGTTGTGTGTTCACTCTCTGGTTTTCTGTTTGGTAGAGCTCATTGACCCAGAAACACTGGACGGACAAGTCAAAACAAACCCATTACATCTGAGAGCTTTGGCTGCCATTTACAGAACGTATAAGGCTATTTTTCTGCATTTGCATCCTTCTTTTGACACCAAAGTCAGTCTTTATTACATAGCACATGTCTCTAGTCCGAGCACATTATCATGTCTTCAAAAAAGCCTCTTGACATGTGAACATCTAACTGTAAGTTTGGACACTTGGTGGATGAAAAAAAAGCATTCCTTAACTAAATCTGACTGTGGCTGGCAGGATTTCAATCTGCCAACTAAACCCTCTGCCTCACTGTGTGTTGGGTGGCATTTCTTCTTTGTCTGTGTCATCGTCACTGTCAGTGACTGACATCACTGTATCTCTGAATGTACATTCTGTAGCATTTTGGGTTTAAAAATGAATGAAGTATTAAAAAAAATTTCAAAAAAGTGAAAAGTGACAAGTGACAGTATCAATTTGCTCCCACAGGCTTTCATTCATTTTCTGGACCACAAAAATACACACAAATCTCTCTTTTTGTCAAAAAAAAAATTACATTGAGTGTGATCTCTAAATTTTTATTAACTTTATGTGTGTGTGTATGTGTATGTATGTGTGTGTGTGTGTGTGTGTGTGTAAATATATATATATATATATATATATATATATATATATATATACACACACACACACACACACACACACACACACACACACAAAGCACAGAAACACAAAAAGCTACAGATCTCATCTGAGATATTTGTTTGGATGAATCTATACATGTTTATCAATAAGCAGACATTGATATGTCAGCAATACATGCATATTAAACAGACAACATAACATAACAGAGGTATAGAGCTTGTTGGACATAAATGGGCATATATTACAAACCTGCCAACAATGTCTGGCAGTAAATGGGGCACATGCTATAGCAACCTGGTAATTGTAGCATAGACCTACATGCTACTTACAGTAGGAGTCAATGCACAATGCAAAAACCAATTCGCAACAAGACCCAGAATAAAGACTGACAATGTAATATAGAATGTGTGGTACTGTGAGTAGTTCAGAAAAATGTTCCAAATTAAAGTAATTATTTGCGACAAAATTCAGACACTAGTGTATAAAAATAAAACACACAGGGGAAAAAAACTGGAATACCCCTCAAGGAATATCTAAAAATGAAAAATTATACAAGCAATCTGAAACACATACCAGACAGGACTATCCTCTGTGTACCTTATCTGGGATGTGTTCAAGAGATAAAGCATTGCTACATCTTTAAATTGAATCCTTAAATAGTCTCTGTGGAATCCAGACCAAAGAACAGACTGTTCTCTCTCTGTTGCGTAGCATCCCTTTCCCTGTCTCCCTGCCTGTAACAAGTAAGAGTTAAAAACTGCACAGCGACGTTAACACATGGACTATTTTCTTAAATATGAGCTTATTTTCAATTAGAGAGCAAGCTCTGGAACAAAGTACTCTCTTTCTCTCTCTCTCTCTCTCTCTCTCTCTAAATCAGTAGTTTTCCTCTCGGTCTGTTTCACTGGTGAGGCTCCACAGGGCCTTTCCATCTTGCAAACCAATACACATCCCACACTAACAATCACTCACTCAAGGAGCAAGCTCGTTCAGGGCCTAATCCAATCAGGACAGACAATGTACAGTCCAGCGTCTTCCGTTCCTTCACAATAATAATACTCTAACTGAATGAACAGGCCTGACATCGTAGAACAGCAGACAAATAAGCTCCTCAATTACTTAATTACTTTCCAACTGGGACATGCAACTGGGGCAAATAACATTAGCTTCTAAACAGACGACTGTTAACATGAAAGGCAACTTTGGGGATGTTTAAATATGAAGAAATAAACACTTAATTTATCCTTCATCAGAGTAATCTGTAAATAACAGGACAGCACACGGCTGATTCTGTGTACGGAGTCCGCTGCAGCCAGACACCGTCATCAAGGGTGCTGCGTTACGTTCACTTAACAAAATATTAACAAGGTTACCATATGACTAGGAAGGTCATCTGGTGTACCAGAGGAGCAGGGGTTCTTTTGAGTGCAACAAGTTGACCTCTACTTCCCTCTCAGACAGAGGGAAGTCAATACGTGTGGTTCTCTCAGCCATTAGGCACTTCAGCATGCCCAGAAACATGTACAAAATCAATAGTCCAAAAACAAAATGGATGACAAGGTCAATTTAATTTCACCAAGTCACAATAAGAATTTATGGAACTTTTTAAAAACCTCTTTAACACCAGCTTACCAGCAGGGCTGGAAGGAGGTATGTATTGAGAGTTTGTTGATGAATATCCATGTATTTTTTCATTGCTAGTGAAAACACCACATACATCTCATGCCAAAGCTCAGTTTTATATAAACTTTTTTGTGATATCATTTTTTGACATTTCTTCGATTCTTTTCCTTTATTGCTTATTAAAATGAATTTTTTCCATATGAATTAGCATCAGATGTTCCCACACTTGTGACAACTGTGTGTTTAAAACAACGCAAGCGAATTGCTTGCATGCTAATGATAAACTCAGCTTTCTCATCACAGATGTGAACAGTAGTCCGTGTTGCTGTGACACTGATGCTGATATGCACGATCACATGGGAGTCATACAAACACATCTCCCCTACCCCCATGTATGTGCCTGTTACTTTACAACAATTATTGACACCCAAAAACATCCTCAGTCAGCTTTTGTTTTGTCCTGAGTTCATGATGCAGATGCACACTTTCCAATAATATCTGTCTGTACACCTGACTGACCCATTCCCTTCTCTGAATTATTTATGATCAATGGCCCAGCGAAAGCAGAATATGTAAAATATTTTGAAAATTTCTTTCTCTCTCTCTCTCTCTCTCTCTCTTTCTCTGTAGTGAACATTTCAGTATAATTTAAGTTTTGTATAATGTTAAATGTGAAGGAAAGATAAATTTATCAGTCTTGGGAGGACATTAAAAATATTTCTCACAGATCTGAGTGGCGTTCTGACACTAATCTAAAACCTAACCATAAATATCTAAAAGGAATCAGGACACTGAAGTCAAGCAGCTCTGGTCTTAGGGATGAAGAAAGCCATCTAGTCAGCTATCCCTAACAATTTCAATTTCATTATAATCACTGGTTCAAGTCATATTTTGATTCCATAATTTAAACAAATGAGGACAAGGATGAATATGCTCAATTCTAACTCAGTTAGCTGAGGGTGAAGGGAGGACGCCCCCAGAGAATGCTGTTCAAATGAAACAGTCCGTTCTCACATGATTAATCCAGCACAGAGCCTTCTGCTTCACCCCATCATACACTCATTAGGCTACAGCAGAGGACCAGAAGCTTGAGTGGGACAAAATATCATATTCCTCTGGTGACATCCACCTTGTGCTTATTCACAGTTAATTAAGTGTTTAATTTATTGATTGATTGATTAATTAATTAATTAATCACATATGCTACAGATACAAGCATGTTCAGTGAGTATGAGTAGCCTACAAACAGAGAGATAAATTGCTGCAAACCCGAATCATTTTGCTTTGTGCTTGTAAAAACACTCATCACGGCACACTGTTCCTTCTGCGGGCTTACTCCGAACTCTCTGGGTTGACAAAATCAGCAGTGGATAACTGCCCTCTAACGCCGTCATACTGTGAAGGCTTAAAACAACAGTTCCCTGGGTAGCGTTCAAACCTGGCAAAGACCCCATAAAATGTTAAAGTTATGTAGCACATTAGTGATATTTGCCTTAAACATTCCAGTGCTCGAGTTTTCCCTTTGTTCATTTATTCTGCAACTACTGAATGAGCTGTGGTTACAACCAACTGCTTCAGATTCAGGCTACTCTTAAAGGAAAATGGTATCCGATTTTAAAAGGCGTTTATTTTCAACAGAGAAACGTCTATCTATTTTGTGTTCTGCTAGAACTACTCTAGCTATTATGCAGTCATTTTTCATTGTGACAGTAAAAATGTATGTTGATAGTGTATCCCTGGGAATCTCGTACAGAGCCACTTAATCACTTTATGACTGTCTTAGAGTACCAGGGAGAGTGAAAGCGTATGTCCAACGAAAGACTGTGATGCGAAAGACATGCGTGCGTGGGGCACAAACAAACCAGGATGTGAGCGGCCATCCGGTCGGCAGTGACACAGATGAAGTGCTTAACTGGGCCCCGTCTGAAATCCCAGCAGGTCCAGGTGAATTAATGAGCCCCCCGTCCGGCGACGAGTGATCCATTACTTCCTCTAATTATAAATAATAATCCTGATTATTACGCTGGTTAGCCGCCGCCAGCCGAGATGGATGGTCCGGGACATGATTCATCTTTTTTGTCATCGTTATGCGAAGACGCCTGGTAGCTACAGTAGCAGGTCAGCAGGTTGGATCCCACAGCGCTACCGCCTGATATTCACAAGCGCTTAACTAACACAGTAGTGTGTTTACAAACAGTTTAACTGTCACGTTTTCAAACTCGAATGCAGCTTTGTCTAAAACATTACACTATATCATTTAGGGAAATTCGGTTTTATTTCAGAAATGTTTTAACTAACACAGGGAGGGAACGCTCAAGTTACACGGGAGATAATCATTTACCACAGACGGATCAGCATCACTGACACTTAACATGGAGATCACAGCTGACGTTAAAGGGCGTGTGGCTCACCGAATGGACACCTCATCAGTAAAAATGTGCTTCAAATTTGCATGATAAATTTCCTTTCGTTACAGAACTTTACAGCTCTAATTCTGCAAAACTAAGTTTGTTGTAGCACTGTTGCTCAGCTTTTTGTTTTCTTTTTTTACCCCCCTTAAAATCTGAATTTATAAAATTAGTCGGATATTTACTGATCAGAATTCAAAAATAAATAAAAACAACAACAACGAAAAACCTCAAACAAAACAAAACAACAACAAAAAAAAACCCTTCACATAGGAATGGGATATTAGGAACTGCTGAGCTTCTCCTCTATGGCATCTTTGTAGAGATAGCCCAGTTTTACGGCGGTGATTCTGTTGACGGCTGCAGGTTGACTAGCATGCTAAGACGATCTGAGATAGGTGGCAGTGTGTGGTCCACTGTCACAATCAGCTTTCACCTGACAGACACACTGTGAAGCTGTAGGGTTGAATATCATCTTTAATGACACAATTATTCATTCCCTGATTGTAGATTAGGAACTCAATATTTTGATTAAGCTTTTTTTTTTAAGTTTACACTGCGCATTAACATGAATATAATATCTTAAGAGAATAATTCAATAAAATGTCAAGAAGCAGATCAATTATAAGCCCACTCAATAATATTCAAATCCTATTTCATCTAAACTAACGGAATACTCCAGCTTGGGTTGTATGTCTCCCATGGATTGTAACTTTCAATCTTTGAGTGAATGTTTCCTTTATATTTTTATTTAAACAATGAGAAGTCACAAGGCCTCAGTCTGAGTAATATTTTGTGCAAAACAACACAATAATGTTGTCTCACACACTGGGAAGAGCCTGTCAGGTCACAGTAGCATTTAATGGCCTTGTGGCTTTTGCTTCACTTATTGGACAGTCCTCTCTACCAGAAATGCATTACACTTAAAAAGATGTACAAATCAGAAAGAAAGGAAAGAAAGACAGACAGAGAGACAGACAATGGGCCAAGCCCTCCTTAAATGTCATTGTCATTGCATTTAGGCATCTGTTTAAATTAGACTAATCTTGTAATTAGCTATGGTTAGAGAGAGATTTTGCTGCTAATTCCATTAGCTTAAATGGAGCCTTTGGTTTAAGCTCCGTGGAATACTCCTGATCCAAGCGTGCGGATTCTTAAACACTACAATTGGATGCACCTCAGTGTTTTTCTTGATCATGAAATGTCTGATCCAACTTGATACAAGATGGAAGTGCTGAGGCTACCCAGTGGCTCATGAAAAGGCCAATTACAGAGAGGCAAATGGAAAAAAAGAGTCATTTTAAAGCAAAAGTAAATGCGTAGAACAGTCCAGCCTTGTCAGTGTACTGTACTTACAATGTGAAAAGGGTGCAATGAACCACAGACTCTCAATAATCCAAGCTATGGTGCAAATGGATTTAACTGCAGTGCATGCCCCAAACATAACAGATAACAGATTACTCCTAAATGTTCCTGGATCAAAGCATTTCAGTAAAAATAATTTTAAAAGCATCAAAGCTTCATAAAAGCATTGTCAATTTTCATTTTTAGAAAACTGATAAGAGAAGTTACATATCAGTCACCCAATTAAACAATCAGTCGGTGAGGTTCATGCCTAAGTGAAAGGTTCATAACCAATCTGGCTTCTTTTTCTTTTTCTGGGACACTTATTGTGTTATGTTCAAGCTCTGAATTAGAGAAAGCAGGTCCATCATATCAACAAGCTGACCTCACATAAACCCAGGTGAATCGTACATGACATCTGTGAAACATCTGCTTCGGCAGGGAGTTGACAATAGTTTTTTCTGAGGATTTGAGTTGTGTGAACATATTAGAATACAAAGCAAACTAGTACATTTCATGTACTGAAAAGATGCTCTTCCCCTTTTTACTCCTTTTTCCCCTCTGATTGCAGACTTAGTGCATGTAGTTGTAGTGTGTGTGCGTGTGTGTCTGTGTGTGTGTGTGTGTTTGTGTGTGTGTGTGTGCTCATGCGTGTGTTTGCTTGTGCGTGTGCGTGTGCTCACGCGTGTGTTTGCTTGCACGTGTGCGTGTGCATTTGTGCGCGTGTGTTTGTGCGTGTGTGTGCGTGTATGCGCACGCGCACATGCGTGTGTGTGCACATGAGTGTTTGCGTGCGTGCGTATGTGTGTGTATGTGTGTTTGTGTATGTGTGTGTCTGGGGCTGTGTATTAAGATTCTCTTTCATTTAAAGTTTCCTTCAATTCCAGTTATATTCCCTATATGAAACATACAGTGGAAACAGCAAGAAGAAGAAAAAGAAGAAGAAGAGGAAGAAGAAGAAGAAGAAGAATATTTGAAAGAAAGAAAGAAAGAAAGAAAGAAAGAGAAAAAGAAAGCATGCAAGTAGCTGAGTAGTCAACTTCAGACTGGGGCAGGGATAGGAAGAACATGAGCAGAGATCCCCATCTAGTGTTCATTCAACATAGTTGCCGGTTTGTTACAACTACACTCTTTCCTTCTCTCTGTTAGCAAAGAAATACATTTGAATACGAATACGAATACCAAATACTCTATTAATCCCGAGGAAAATTCAAGTGTCGCAACAACACCGTCAGCACACACAAAACAAAGACAAAATAAAGGTTGTTTCTGTACATAGTGCAGTAATTGGTAACGTAATAAGTAGCGTTTAGTAAAGTGAGAATAGTGAAGTAGATAGAAAGTTATTGCCATAGTGCAGGAGTTATATACATAGTATATAATGAATATAATGAATATGCCACAATATAGAGCAGTGGTAGTAAGATTATCACTTTTATGTGGTGTGTGTAATAGAGAACATTGTTGTTACATGTGCAATAGAGTACACTGTCGCTGTTACAAATTGTGTAAAACGATGATACTAACTGCATAGTGCAGTTCTAAAGCAGACAACTATGAGAAGGAGATAGATAGAAATAGTTATTGTCCATTGTGCAATTGTCCATTGTGCAATGATTATGTTGAAGGAGGAGCAGCATAGGGCATCAGGCGTCAGAGTAATCCTTTGCTGTGGCAGAGAGGGGAGGAGTTGTACAATTTGATGGCCGTTGGCAGCAACGACCTTCTGCATCTATGTATTGCAGAGACTGATGTGACTTTGTATCTCAGAAATACACTCATTTTCCAGTTCATCAGGACAACCCCACATGACAGTGAGTAAGAAGTCCATAGCACACATGTGTCAAAATCTGGTCCTGGAGGGCCAGGGTCCTGCCAGTTTTAGTTTTCGCCTCTTAGTTACCTGTTGATTTTCACCTTTAAAACAGGTGTTCATGCTCTTCAGCCAATCCAAGATTGTATTTAGTTGGTCAACAAGAAAAACAGCAGGACCATGGCCCTCCAGGACTGGATTTTGACACCCTTGCCATAGCAGGTCAAAGGCCAAAGTAGGCAGGTAGACATCAAGAAATCCAGTTTGCAGGACTGGCCAGTAACCAAAGTGACTTTCAGTGTTGTGTGATCCCGGCTGCCAACTGTACAAGTTCTGAATGATCAGAAAAGACCAAGTTTTTTTACGCTCAAATTGTCTAAGGCTTTACCAAGGACAAATGGTGCAAAAAATACAATCCATCCACTCAGCTGCAGTCCTGTGGGATAAAACAGTCTGTTAATGAAAGAGGTCATAGAGGTCAAAGGACATTTGCAAGAACTGTGCAAGCAGATAGGTGTGTCATAAACTAGCCAATAATGACACAAGGCAACAGTGGTGTGTGAAGCAGCATCTCAGGACATAAAACTCATCCACTCCTGTCAGCTAAAAACAGAACCAAGCTATCCTAATGGGCATGCAGTCACGGACACTGGACAGCTGAGAGGTAGACAGACACTAAAAATGCTATTAGGATATTAGTTAAGGAGAATGAATACCGGCCCCTGTGGCATCCTGTGGCTAGTGACAGAGTCAGTGTTTGGTGTAAGCAGTGTGAGTCTGTGGACCCCCACCCCACCCCCACCCCCCGTTGCTAAGGGCACAGGCTGGCTGGTTCATGATATGATTGTGTGGGGTTTGTTTTTCTGGTACAGATTATGTCCCATGACTCCGCCCCAACATTTGAACATTGAAGAAAATCCGCAAATTTTTTTCTAACCAGGTTCATCCTTCCATGACTGTAGTTTACTCTTCATCACCATGGAAACCTCCAGCAGCAACATGTGCCAGGTCGCACCGTGAATTTTCAGAATGTGCCAAATGTGCTACATAGTTACCCCAAAAAAAAACATGTTTTCAGGAACGCAGGAAAAAAAACATGTTTTTTTTTTGTTTATTTTCTATATCATCCAGTTTGTACAGTTGTAGGTTCTGAAGTGTGTCGACTATGGAAATATTCTTTATTAACATAAAACATTCACTGTCATCCATGGGAGGCTTCTCTGCTTCACCAAAAAATTTGGCCACCGCTATCATCCCATAGTAAAAGTATTTGTTTCCTCAGCCGTATTCTCCACATCTTGCCACAGAAAAATACCAACAAAACACAATAACAACAGCAAACTTTTTATTCACTACATTTTTGATCCAGTAAATTACAGTAAACGTTGAGTCCTTGCTGTTTAGTGGCAGTAACAAATGATTAAATTAAATATAGGACAAATTGATAATCCATGTTCTTCAAGAGGGAAAAAGTGCCATATACTGGCTTAAATATGCATGACATTAAAACAAAAAATTAAAAACTTACCTTACACTTACATGTAATAAAACTCTTTATTTGTAGTGTACAAAATATTAATATTGATTATTGTGTGGTCATTCTCCTCACAGGCTAAAATATGACCCATTGATCTACAGACCATTTACAAAATGGCCACAAAAGAAGACAGCTGAATACAGAAAGACTGAGAGACTCTTTTTTTCAGTGCCCCAGCCCAAAAGAATTTCTTTTCTTCTTTTTTACCAGTGTAGTTCATGACAATACAGTAAAAATCATACATTTTTTCTTTGTCTTCTTGAACCTTGAGTTTTTTCTGTCAGGTCTCTGGCCCTTGTCCCTGTAGAGCTGTTGATGACATGAAGTGGCCAGTTTAACAGTAAGTGCTGCTTAGGCTTCAGGAACACAGGAATGCTTTACATTACATTTGAGCTATGAAAGCAAATGGCAGTGAAACCAACAGTTTGTTTCAGATTCATACCAAAAGAGAGAGATGCCCGTTCCAGAAGAGAACGATGGAAAATGAAAATGTGACAATCCTCCCTAGGAACTGTTCAAAAAGGGGGGGGGGGGGGGGGGGGGGTTGCAGAGGAAAAGGGGTCTCTAAACAGCTGGGCCAGTATTTTTTGCTCACTTTTTTTACAGGAAAGCTCTAAACACCTGTTATAAAGTGAAGCCTGAATATGTAGACCACTAGAGCAGGACTAGCATATGCACAAAGATGTCATGATAAGATGGTAAGTGTCAACCTCTGTTCATTTATAGACTCACTTAACCAGAAGCATTCACTATGGGCACCTCAATGTTCACACATGGGTGGTACCAGGAAAGTGTACCATAATCTCCACTGTGTACATACAGTATATATACCCATAATATAATTTACAGTCAAGTATTTATTTCATTCAGTTCAGTTATACTTTTAATGTGCAAAATCATGGGGAAAAAATCATGAGAAAAAATCGTTATGGTCTGAATTAATTAACTCAAAAGACATGTATTTGTCTTGTGAAAATAACAATGAGATCAAGTTAACTTGTTTAGGTCCTGACTAAAATGTGTTTTTTGCGGTGGAAGTTGGTATTTGTGCAGCCACTTTGGAGCATTGTGATGTTGCTGTAAAGTAAAGTGCCTCAAAGGAAAGATAATGTTAATGAAGTATCTGGGTCTATGAACTTCAAGTAGACTCAATAACCAGTTGTTTTCAAAAGATACAGAATTCTGTCTTCACAATGCACAATATAATACAATTATAACAAATGAATAATTACTAATGAAGAATATTAACAATACCCAGAGGTGTATAGAAACGACGTGGAAATACTTTGTTACTGTAGTATGTTTTGGGATATTTTTACATTATTGGAATATAAATGTTTGTGACCTTTCACTTTTACTTCACTGCATTTTCAAAAGCAAATGGCAACTTTTACTCCAATGAATTTCCACATCACACACCTCTGTTAAATTCTACAATACTAAATCCTATAACAGCAAAAAAGCATATACACACAGTGCTTCATTCATGTGAAGTAGCTGATAGATTTAGTTTCATTCAGGTCATTTATGTTCTCCCACAGACAAGACCAATGTCCTTGAGGTTTTCCAGGTTATGACCAGCTCGCACTGTATGGACTGTATGAGTATGCCCCTGCCTCCTTTCAGCCCTGCTCACAATTAACATATCCTATCACTTAACCTACCAGCAAATATATTTAGCAAAGTTGCAGTTATTTCGCCCATACTTGAGTGACTGTTATAGGATTGCTAGACGTTTGTGTGAAGTCACCGAATTTTTTTTTTTTTAAATCTATACTGTGATGAGCACAAAGAAGAAGGCAGACTGGATTGTTTGTGAACAGTGTGTAAGAAAGACTCTATTTTGGACCATATACGAAGCATAAAGCAACAAGGAAAACTCCTCCTCCTTTTTCCATTATTTACTGTATATCACTTACTCATGCTCTGATACTTTACCACATGTAATATCAGATACTATAAAATTTCTATGTGAGCAGTTTTCACATACGTTACTGTAACTTGCACTTGAGTTCTTTTTCAGACAGCTATCTTTATTTCACTCAGTTATGGCTACTGAGCACTTAACCCAACACTGATACAATGTCACCTCCAGGCATGAATTTCTGACACAGAACAAAGAGGAGGATTCTGGGAGTACATGTATCATTGAATGTGCAATGCTGCCATTTGACCAATAGATGGCAGAGCACTAGTCAAACTAAGGAATTTCATTGTTTACCTATTGTCACAAAACAATAGCAAATGGCTTTTTTCAGTAAAGACATCTTAATAACAAAGTAAATTAATCTGCTCTACATAATGGCATAGCATAAAGAACAACAGTTTTTAATTTTTTTCTAAGTGTCTTTGTAATGTTTTCAGGAACAAAAACATCAATAAAAATTGCATTGTACAGAAATGCAACAAAGGCTAAATATAAGCTATAGAATCTCTTTCACATGGTCACAAAAGCAGAACAGCAGGTATACTTCATGCAGTTCATTTTATTAATGACATTTTTAATTAATGATTTAACAACATGTAACATAGTAAACAGCATCTCCTTCCTATTACACAGTCATTTATGATCAAAAGCATCTCCGTTACTACAGATCCCAAGATGAAATATAGCAAGAGAAGAATGCGTACAGTGCAAATACATGTACTGGACTTGCTAATTCATATATAACACGTCATATTTTTCATCTTTTGATCTTTCATTCACTGCCCCTTCTTGTTGTGATGAGCCAGTTGAGAGAAGAACTGCAGGCCCCAATAGCCAGCAGACAGAGAGATGAAAGCCTAGGAAAACAAAGCTCTCTGTTAAAAGATGCTTATGGAGTGTTGGTACAGAACTTCTAACCATAGGAGCCCCAAATTCAAAGGGGAATCATCAATTTTACATCAGTCTTGGTTGATGAAAACCAGAGTTCTTCTCAACAGAAAAGCACAAATTTCTGTACAAAGAAATGAATGACTAGTTCCATCAGTAATATTTTTTCTATGAATGGGATCAGTTCAGTAAAACCACAGCCATAAAAGTTCACCTCAGACTCCCTGGAAAAATAAGTTGAAAAGATAACAGTTCCAACTGTCCCAAAATAAAAAATCTGTTTTATTGATGAAGAGTAAAAATAAAAAGGTAAAATGAAGTCAGTGTAATGATACCTCAGTGATCAGGGACAGGGGATATCCAGAAGGCCTAATGTATCCAGCTCTATAAAACAGCATCATTAGAAGGCACCGGAGCATCTCCAGTTTGGCAGAGTTCGACCTGCAGAGCATCATCACAAGAAAAAGAACGTGTCACAGGAGTCATGAACACTAACTCAGTCAATGATACAAATCAGAGTAAGTCTAAAAAAAGACATGTCTTTGACAAAGGGGCTGCTGTCTGGTCCAGTGAGACATATCTGATGTTGAAGGAAAATGGTCTCTTGAGAGTAACACCTGTGTTAATGTCAGCTGGGTTATCATAACCATGATAAACAATCAAAAGAGGCTTTCTGTCTACTACATATTCAACAGGAAGACTAACTGGAGATTTGCTTGTAAAATGGGCTGATGTCATTTAGAGTAATGGCACTGAAATAGGTATGGAATGTATATTCAGGAGTAACTTTATGAAGGGCAAAGTATTTGAATTGAAACAGTACCTCTTATCAATGATATATCCAAGGGAGGTGAGTGACAGTAAAACAAAGGAAGTCATTATCAGCATGGTCACCTGAGAAAGCACCTGGAAATGAGAGATTAGAATATTGCCAATTATGGAGGTTTAGTTCTCTAAACCGGTAAATCACACTTAAAATAAGAGCCTGACTGGCCCTTTGGTGACCCCAAAAGGCTGATTTTTCTTCTTATTCACAATTGTTTTTATTTTTTAGTATTCCACTGATATCCAATAATCAGCTACTCTGTCCAATAATCAGGGAACTCTTTAAATAATCACACTCAAACTGATAATTGAGCTGAGCTCTCAAACCTGTTGGTAAAACACATATGTGGGCTATGTCGAAATGAACTCAAAACTGATGATGTACCAGCTGTAGTTTTGGGTACTGTATCAGTGAGCTTTACCCTTGTTACATTCCTGAAAGTGTTTAGCAGTGACTAGTTACTTCCTGTAAGACCATGATCATAACTACATAAAAGCCAAAAATATTTACACTTTCATAGCCTTTTCAACACTCAAAACTGTCTCCATATATATATATATATATATATATATATATATATAATTTTTTTTTTTTTTTGGTTGGTTGGTTTTTTTTTCAAAAACAACATGGAGTGAGAGAGCAGAATTAATGAGAACATCAGTGTGCTGACATAAGCACAGACATCTGCATTCTCATTGGTTCAGCGCAGCAGAGACCGTGGAGATTACATTACTGTCATGACCATCTTTACTCTCATAACTGTCATCGCAAAGTGATTAGTGGGTAACTAGTTTTTTCATCCTGCTAAGTACACAGAACCTCTCACATTAATGTTTTGTCAAATCAGCTGTAAGATTTACAACACTGCACTGGTGATGCAATTCAACTCAAGTTACTTGAACAGATGTCAAATAAATGTGTGTTGTGTAAGTTTGTATAAATGCAGGCATTTATTGTTAGTTCTTGGCAATAGCCTTATTTTGTTAACTTATTTACTTGTCTCTAAGTAAACACCTTTCTTCTCTCTAATTTCTCTCTAATGAGGTCAGGGGTGTTTCCATGGTCAGCTGAGGAAGCATAAGAAAGATGTGGATTACACACAGGATAATGGCATATTTTCCTGTTGAGATGGACACATAAGGTGTGGGCTGTACATTGTGTTTAAAAAAATGGAGCCAAGAGGAAAAAACATGTCCCCCTAAAAAGAGTATACCTAATTTTACAGAGTACGCAACATTCAAATAAAGGACAGAAGACAGAAAAGGTGCAGAAAAGGTCCAGCTTTAGTAAATACTTACGGCCTTTGTGACAAACAGATCATTGTAAACATGCAGTAACAACAGGAACTGGGCGAACACATAAATATCCATGAAGAGTGGTAGCCTGGGGTCGTGAGGGAGCTCTTTTCCTGTAAGCTGAAAATAAAACCACGACACACACTCAACACATACGCTCAAATTTTCAGTATGCAGATGTTTTGGATCCTGACAGTATGCCATACTTTTAGAATGTTACATATGCACTGTGTACTATAACAGATTCACACAAAGAGCTCATTGCAGATGTGTAAACTGACCTTTTTTTTTTTTTACAGATCTGTAAATTCACCTCTTGTTTTTTCACTTTGTTCACAGCTAAGGATGTTAATGTTAACTCAGCTATTACAGACTGTGGAAGGCATTTAAACGCACACAGTGATGAAAAAATGTATACTTGGTGAACCATTCTGTTGAGCATGTACAGCTGCTGATGTCACCCTCTGCTGGTCGGTCCTATGTCTGATCAGTTGTATGTGTGAAGGCTAAACCACTCCATGTTCCACTGTGACAGACTAACTCAGTTCATCTCTGTCTCATTCCGCTTCAGTACAAACACTTTTTTTGTGAGTGAAATGGAATGGAAAATAACTGGGCGATATTATTTTGCCCTGAGGAAACTGAGACTTGTGGCCCCTTTCTCAGAAGAGGAAAAAAAAACAGAGGAGGGATTCTTTTTTTTGTTGAAAACCAGCTAAGCAGCCAGCTTACCAGGAGCTCAAATGTCTCTAAAGATGCAAATTAGCTTATATACACGAGACCATAACAAACAAATATTAGCTACAGTTCAATCCTGCAGTCTTTCCAACATGACATTGTTTTGTTATTGTATTGCTTTGTTATTGTATTGTTTGATAATGTTTTCTTTGAATATACAAGCAAATGACCATCAAATTTGACAGTCAAATTTGACATTTACATGTTCTGTACAAGAACTCAGTTATTTATGAGACCTTTTCTGAAACTGTCATCACAGACGGTAACCTATGACATGAGAGACTAGGAGGTTTCTAACCCTCATGTCTCATGAATGTGACAGAGTGTCGTAATGCAGAAATGCTGGTTCTTACCACAGGGACATCAGCGTGATCGCCCAGTCTCGGCTTGCCTGGCGCCCAGCTTGGCCCTTTAAAGATAACAGACAGCTTGTGTGCAATGCCCTTAGTCCTCCAGAATTTTCTCCAAATGTAACGATAGTGGTGGAACTTTATGGGAAACAAAACAAAGCACAAAAAAAAACAAAACTCCAGGTGTCAATTTTCAAAAAATCATTTCATCAATCAAAAATTTTCTCAACTGTCTGAAAACTGAGTAATGTGCTAAATGTTTCTTCTCAGACTATACAGATTAGCATAGGAACTTTTGGTTTCTAAGCTAAGAGCAGAGAAATTCAGGATCCACAACTTTCAAACTGTTTTTTCTGAAATCTTGCCTCATGCTGAGTGGTTTGTTTAAAGTGGACTGATGCTATGGCTTTTCCAGCAGCAGAGTTCTGTAAGTAGACTAGGTTTTCATGTACATGAAGATCTGTTTACACTGACTGTGACGCTTTGTCACTCACATAGTGATTACTCGGCCAAACTGATCTCAGTAAATACACCAACAGGGTGCACTGAATACACATTCCACACTTCACAATTATGATCAAATGTAAGTTGCTTATGAAATATTCATTCATATTGCACTGACCTGGACATGCATGATGTCAGATTTTTTGATGGGGTGAACAAGACCATAGATAACTTTATTGCCCTCTGGTGCAAACGTTCCTACGAGAGAAAGGGAAAGAAGAAAGTCTTAGGTAATGTGTATATTATATTCAAGATGTGTTGATGAAAAATGGAGACAGAAACAGTTCAGTGTATAGAGGATGAAAGAGAATCATCGTACATAAAGACAATAAAAGAATTAACATACTTTAGTTGTGTTTAGAGTTAAACTACTGAGACTGTCACTGTCGTTACACACTTTATTTACAGTGAAAGTTGTTATTACGTGATTTTAGAGAAATCACAGGCGGTTTGTTTGATAATGAAGAGCACCTTTCTAAGCAATGTAGCATTTGCATAGGATCTGTCACTGAAAACTTGCAATTATCAAATTGGAGACAGACACACACACACACACACACACACACACACACGCAGTCACACAAACTCAAACACAAACAGACACAAACACATACCGAAGAGTCTGTCCCAGATGATCAGAGCACCTCCATAGTTCTTATCAATGCAGTACTTGTTTCGTCCTGTAAGGCATATTTAAACATATTTCCAGCCAATTAGAGGCCAATTTACACTAAATGATTACTGTGAATTCAGAAAGGCTGGATACAAGTACAGGCAAACTTAATTTCAAAACACTACCAAAAGGCTACTGTGGACTAAACACAACATCAGAAATCAGAAAACAGGCCAGGGTCAATAAACAGGATTAGAGAAATTAACCAGGGACAGGAAGACTAGTAATACAGTGTGGCTAACAAAGATCTAGAAAGGCTTACAGGAGCTAGGGGCACAAACAGGAAGAAAAACAGGGACAAGGAGGTAAACAGGAACCAAGCGATACACAGCTCAGTACATTTATATATGTGAGAGACATCACAAGTGACCAACAGAAAACCAGGAGTATTTATACAGGAGACTACATGAGAAAACAATCAGGGAACAGGTCTCTAATGAGCTGGCAACCTGGGCTCTGATTGGCCAGAGGGGAAGGAGGGTAAAAATGGAGGCACATTATTTCTTAATAGCAGAAATGCATCCAAAGAAAAAAAACACATTAAGGTATGCAGAATTCCTATTTATCTCCACATTATCTCAGCTGTCACACAGGTGGGCAGAAACGAGTCCATTTAAATGAGCAATCAATATCGGTGCAAATTTATATTGTACTGTTGGACCCTGTAGTTTATATTTTGTATTTTATTTTAACAGCGATTTAACTGAAAATGCTCAGTTTATCAAATTATACATTAAATAGCAAGAAATGCTATCCATAGTGAGAAGGGACCAAACACAGCTCATGTCTCTTCTCTAATTTTCCATTATGATGAATGAAAACAGCAAGGGAAGCATTATTAACAACTAATATTTAGTTTTGAGACAGGTTTTGAGGAGGTTTTTTGAGCTATCCATGGGGTGTTTAGAGTGCCACAGTGCACAAGATACTATAATCCCACAGAAACAGTGAGGGTGGCCTTGTAACACTCACAGCCTGTGTTCAGGACTTACAAGATTTTTTGAGGTTTTCAGTTTAAAGTATGTTTTGGTTGAATTGCATTACTCTAAAAAGGTTTGATTAGAAATTAAGTTTCTTTTTAGGAATCTTACTCGAGCTGTCCTACTCTTTTTGGTGGCCTTTTACATTAGTTTTACCAGTTGGACTTTGAAGTGTCTGCATTGTGTTACAGCGTAACACAGGAGTAACGACACACCAACAAGCCTCACAGTGTGTGTCTAAGAAGCAATAGCTGAGTTAATTATAGAGAAGTGTGCTTTTCATTTTCATCTTTGAGAAGAAAAACAATTCTGATCACCCTTGGAGGGTATGATTTATCTGGGCTACATATCATGGCCTCAAGAAAAAAAATGTTTTGTAAATTTCTCTGATAAAAGCGAATCTGGAAACACATTGAGATAAACTGTTCATTAGAGACACAGTTTAGCTAATAGACCTTACCATGGTGAACTCTGTGGTGACTGGGTGTATTTAGGACCCACTCCAGAGGACCAAGATCTCTCACCATCTAAAGAAGAAAGAAATTATAGAAGTACATGTACAGCAAAAACAATGTAATTTACCAAAAATTATGATCCATTTATTTATGAACTGTTTCGCAGCTGAGACAGAGAGAGAGAGAGAGAGAGAGAGAGAGAGAGAGATAGGCACAGGGAACACAGGCAAGCCTCCACACAAATATTGTCCTTCAATTAATTAACATGTCATCACACTACCAAAATGCTGTTTAGGCCATGTCTACAACAGCAAAAGGGAAATATGAGAGTGACTTTGAAACATGAGTGACTGATGGAGCACACATGGTAGGAGTTTTAGTGATGAGGGCTGTTCAGCTTGCTGATGTTTCATGAGAAACACTGGCTAAGATGACGTTGGCATGGAAGTCTGAGAGAAAGACATATCATCAGACAAGATCAACTGCACTGGAAAGAGCAAATTCCTCAACTTTGATGTCAAAGTTACCAGGTAAAAAATGGTTCAAAATGCAAGGTAAAACAGACAAGCATCCAGAACCTTACATACCACTGCTATGCCATGCATAAATCCATTACTAAACCTAAACATACAAGCTGGTGAGTGACGAAATGCAAAAGAAAAAAGCAACGGTCTTCTGAGCAGCAGAAAAAAGTCACATGGGCGAACAGGTCATCCAGACAACAAGCATAAAGGTGTCTGTGTGGTGTATACCAAAAGGAATCCATGAACAGAAATGCTTGTGTCCCCACAACAAGGGGCTCTGGGTGCTCTGTTACTGTATGGGATGCTTTGCTGTAGCACAATTTATATCCACTCAGCCGTCCACTTAGCCAAGTCAACGCACAAACACAAATACATTCTGAGTGATCACCTTTATCCTGCAGTGAAGAATCTGTGTCCTGATGGGAGTGGCCTCCTCCAGGATGAGAGTGGCTCCATCTCCACTCAGTGCTCACTGAATGGCTAGATGGCCATGGCTAACACAGTCTGCAGACCTAAACCCAGCTCAATTCTTAAGGGAGATTTTCACTCTGATGCCTGAGACAGCATGAACAAAAACACCAAATGGTGGAATTTTTTTCACATAAGAAGGATGCGTTCCTCCAGCAGGCTTCCAGACATGTGCACAGCCTATCTGCACAAGCTTCTCTGGACACTAGTGGTGGTCCAATCCACTGTAATGTTTATGTTGGTGTTTCCCTTATTTTGGCAGTTACATTAATATATATTTTACTGTGTGCTTTCTCGGTGGATCTCTGTCAGTTTGCTTTCAGATGTAGGTTTCCAGAGGATGAGAGAAGTTTCAGTTGTAACTTTGCTGCACGAGCCAAATCTTGTGTCCAAGTTCTGAATGAAAGAGAGAGCTCTCGCTATAACCCTTCTCTTTCAGTACAGGTGGAAGAAATAGACAGTAGCAACCCAAATTTGGTCAGAGTAAAATGCATTTTATGTGTTCTGACATTTTAAAATGCATTTCATGTACATTCACACTTTTATCCTATAATATTGAGCTCTCCTGAAAACAGCAACAGTTAAAGAGCAATCCTGCCTGACACTAAAGCTGACTTTGCCTTTTGATTATGTAACAGTCACATTAGATTAAATTTATTACGGTGTAGTGTGACTTGGTGTGTGATGCAACAGGATGGGAAGGAGGAAAATGAACTTGGCCATAAAAATGTTAACAGAGGAATATGTAATTTACAGTATTGCCTCATTTAAAGAACAAACACATTTTACTGAAGACACTTGTGGCTCAGCAGCTGAGAAATCTATCATACTAATGTCTATGCTTACATAAAGCTATTGTCTTAAACAAAAATGTGAAGAAATGACTCTGACTATGACCACTACTGAAAGGGGAGTGTCCTGCTTTAGCTTTAGGCCCGTGTGGCTGCTCCCTGTCTGACAGACCAAGATGTCACGACTGGACTGAGATGACAGCAGCGAAGCTGATGTGATTTTCGTTCATGCTGAATGACCATTTAATTTGTAGCAACAAGTAAACTGGGTTCATAGTAGCAGAATATATGCACATCCAAAAACAAACAAATAAGCAAATTAACAAAAACCTTAGCGTCAGGATCTGGGCTCTGGAATACACTAAGAAAAAAGGAGAATTGGAAGTCTGGCCAGTCAAAGGTATTATTACCCCAACATTGCCAATGACACTGATCTGATCAAATGTCGCTGTTCTTATATGGGACAGACATGCCAATCAGTGAACACCACAGTTAATGAGCAAAGAACTAGCATCAAAACACTGACCCTTACAGCCCCAGTACAGTCCATATGTACGATAATAGTTCAGTAGTGCGCATGTTAAAACTTCCACAGAGACAGTTAATGCTGATCAAACTGTATCGCATTATGAATCCTGATGGCAATTAAAAGGACTGTGCTTTTCTAAGTGCCAGCTTTCTTTGCATGACACTTAATCTCGGGGAGTGGTGAAGTGGAGATGTGCTAATGGAGAGATGTGTGCGCACAAAGGAACACTGGGATGAGATGTGTCCCAGTATTACCACTCATAGTCATGCTGGAATTGATTTAAGCACCTATCCCATGTTTGATTAGACCTCAGTTTTGAAACATTATAGTGAGCTGAAAACTAACTAGTTTAATACACAGTCAAGCAGATTTACCTCAGTATGGATCCAGAACTGGTAGAGCAGGTTAAACTGTATGTGTACTGCAAACACAGATGGCGGGACAGCCAGAGCCATCGGGAGGTAGAAGATCTGACAAAATAACCGAAAACCTCACTTTTAAGCTGTACACACTCTGAAGGTTGCATTTGGGCTTTTGAATAGATTTGTCAAGAGTCAGGTTAAAGATAGTATACTGTGTTTAACTAGAGGGAAATCCTTACCCAGGAGGAGAACTGCTGCAGCAGAGACTGTCTGAGTGCTGTGGAGAGGTTATAGTACTCTGAGCTATGGTGAACCTGATGGGCAGCCCAGAGGATATTCAGCTCTGAAAGAAAACACACACAGTATCACACTGCCTCTAATACAGCCCTGTCTACAAACAAAACACACACACACAGTATCACACTGCCTCTAATACAGCCCTGTCTACAAACAAAACACACACACACACACACACACACAGTATCACACTGCCTCTAATACAGCCCTGTCTACAAACAAAACACACATACCGTTTCACACTGCCTCTAATACAGCCCTGTCTACAAACAAAACACACACACACACACACAGTATCACACTGCCTCTAATACAGCCCTGTCTACAAACAAAACACACACACACACACACACACACACAGTATCACACTGCCTCTAATACAGCCCTGTCTACAAACAAAACACACACACACACAGTATCACACTGCCTCTAATGCAACTCTGTCTACAAACAAAACACACACACACACACACAGTATCACACTGCCTCTAATACAGCCCTGTCTACAAACAAAACACACACACACACACACACACACACACAGTATCACACTGCCTCTAATACAGCCCTGTCTACAAACAAAACACACACACACACACACAGTATCACACTGCCTCTAATACAGCCCTGTCTACAAACAAAACACACACACACACAGTATCACACTGCCTCTAATACAGCCCTGTCTACAAACAAAACACACACACACACAGTATCACACTGCCTCTAATGCAACTCTGTCTACAAACAAAACACATACAGTATCATACTGCCTCTAATACAGCTCTGTCTACAAACAAAACACACAAACAGTGTCACTCTGCCACTAATGCAGCCCTGAAACAAAACACACACAGTATCACTCTGCCTTTAATACAGTTCTGTCCACAGAACCCTGTGAAACAAAATATACACAGGTTTACAAATAAATGTCATGAATGGAAGGTAATTATTTATATGAACATATCTGAGAACAAGATATAATAGTGGTCTCCCCATCAATATATTATAAGTTTTTCTACATCTGAATCTTAAAAAATATGTAAATTAATTTATTATTATTATTATTATTATTATTATTATTATTATTACTATTATTGTTGTTGTTGTTGTTATTGTTGTTATAATAATAATAATAATAATAATAATAATAATAATAATAATAATAAAAGCTTAATTTACATTTATAATCGGAAGGAAGCAACAAACTTTTCCTTTTGGTGTAAGCATGACTACAGCTTTCACCATCCTCACATTTAATCACTGATCACGTCTTGAAATGATAGCAATTACTGGGTCAAGATGAATGAAATCACACATGTAAGGTGGCTGCTTTTAACAGTAATGTATAGGCAGAGCTTGATTTATTGCATTAGAAGCATATTACAAATCATGCCATTTCAAAAATGAGTAACACTTTAAAACAACACCAGAAGATGTACAAAATTCTGTGAATGATTGTGATAGTAAAAGCTGGGGGTGAAATTAGATGCTCTTAAAAAAAGAAACAAACTACTGACAGTATCCCCCACCCCTATGTCTCTCTCTGTAGGGCAGTGTAAGATTGATGTGCACTGTCACTGGTCAGCAGAATGAATAGCCAGGCTTGTCTGCCAGCGGTGCTCTCATATTTTAACCCAGTGGGACACCACAGAGTTTGGCAGTCAGTATTCAGAAGGGAAGCAATGCAATCATGAGACTAAGTGCCACAAAAGACCTTTCCTGCCAAAAAAAGGCACTGCCCCCATCTGTTCAGAACATGCTTCGCCAAAAGTATATAAATACTGAATTGAAACAGGTCTGTCTTCTTACTCATTTTAGACATTACAATATCTTTGCTGTGTTGCACAATTAAAAAGCGTGCAAAGGTCTCTGGGACACTTTTGTAGACTTGCGTAATACATTATCTTCAAAGTATAAAGGGCATCAACTGCAAATGCTCTAGAAGACACTGGCCCATGTCCTAAAAAACATTGCTCTTGTTCATATCATATGCATGACATAAAAACACACCTTTACTGACTTGACTGACATGTGGCAATCCAGCACATCAGTGTTGATGAATTTCACATTTACACTGCAGATGAGCACCCTGTATGAAGCCCCTGCACTTAACATTTTATAACATTAATTTTACATTTGACTTTTTTACAATCTGACTACATTCAGAGAGCTAATAGCTCATGGTTTCATTGGATTGCAGAGGGTAAAGTCCACAGTTCTCACAAGTTCCTTACATGAAATGTTAGTATAAACAAGCAGGCCTGCCCCTGACCGGGGATGGAAGGGTATGAGATTTGTCTCCATGTAATCCTTCCCTTTGTCCTTCTTCCAAAGTCCACAACACAAATCTGCACAGGTACCTCATGCTCTCTGCATATCAACAAAGCAAAGAGCACATCAGGAATTTTATGTGGACATATAAATGAAGGTAAACTGGAAATACGTAAGCTGAAATATTCACCAGCAGTTTGTATGGAGGTAAAATATTCAGCGGTGTCCAATAAACTGAGTATATAATGTCTATATATGACAGCTGCTGTCATAAAACAAAAGATCACATGTGGAATGGATAAAAAGATCAGCAGCAGACCAACAATACAGTGTGCAGGACTACTGACATACATTGTACAGGAATGCTCAGACCCAAACTGAAGAATACCCAAGAACAATAATAACAGCAGATCATTCTAAGAATGCAGTTGTTCCCTTAAGCTGTAAGCAGGCTTATCTTGAGGAATTAAAACACTTTATTGGTGATGGCTGGAGGGATTCTCCATGTCTTGTCCCTAAGCACCTCTGTGCCAAATGATCCAGGCACAGTAAAATTCCACTGATTACAGATGTGATCAGAGATCAGGGCCAAATTCAACTCCATTCAACATATTCAGAATTGATTCAAATTAAAATAGCTGGTTTCATGAAGCAAAACTATCCTACTCAGTCTAATAAATACCACAAAGGTGCGAATAAGATTTTTACATCCAATATACAAACCTGAGGACAAGTCATGACCCAGTTGTTTTTGAGAAAAAATCATGATGATTTTCGCTGGAAGAATTAACAAACTTAACCTGAGGATACACTAAACTTATCTTTGTTTCTTGCCGTCAACTGCCCCAAGACTGCTCTCAACTCGCCAGAAAGAAGAGGATAAAGTTAGAAAATACAGACTGCTCTCTGTAAAAATGGTTTGGAAGTTTTATGCGCTATTCTTCTGGGAGTATTATAGTTCCCTGGTGTGTTTGCGTAACCTAGTTTTACACTTAAGGCTACAGCTATGTAGCATAGTATTCTGAGAGACCCATAGTATTCTGAGAGGCCCAACATTTCAACCAACTTTAAAATACAAACAGGCCATCAAAAGACACAAATTGAGAAAATCATAACCTCTTCATTATTAATTCTCGGGTAATTAAGGAGAGATATCAAGTCATATCAAGTTCTAAGTGCCATATTACAGCTCATTGAAATTAACACCAAAATATCAATATGTAAGATAGGACTTTATTCTGCAGGTGGTGTTTCTCAGGTCAAGTTATATTAGGCCAAGTTTACTGTCCTCACAAAAAGGAAATCTGTCCACCAAGGAATTTACACAACTTAACACAGATAAGATACACACAAAGGGCACACAAAGGGCAGGTCTATTGGGTGATACTTCAACCTCTGTATAGTGTAATACATGCTGAGACCAGAAACAGACGATTAGATGTGGATTAGATTACCTTCTTACTGTTCCTCAATAAAAGTAAAGACATGGGGCAGGATTTATGTAAAGCAAATGCTACACAACATCATGCATTTGCATGTGAATATTTTATTGCATAATGGATAAGTGAATGGTTGCCACCAGGGCTTGGGCCATCAAGTTTTGAAAAAAATAAAAAACAAAACAGAAAGTTCTGCACTGGAGAGGCAATATTTCTACTTTAGTGAATGACTTAATTTTAAATCTCAAAATGTATTTGTTTAGCTCTTTAGGTGGATGAATGACATAAAGCCTAAGAGATTGAGTAAAATGGACAAAAAAGATCATATTAGAGACTAATGATGATTATTAAAAGACATAACTGGCGAAAGCAACCTTGTGTGTAGGACTTGCCAGTATTAATACCTCAAACAAGGTAAAAGTTGGTTTCATTCTGAAAAATGAAATTTGTTTTTAAAGTTGTTTTTAAAAAAGTTGTTTTTAAAATTGTTATTTGTAAAATTGTCTGTTCATAGAGGTTAGAGGAAAGATTGCGTATTTGTATTTATATATGATAGGACAGGGTTGAGAAACATAGCTTATATCAGTAACGCTTATCTTCCACAGAGGTGGACAAAGTACACAACTCCATTGCTTGAGTCAAAGTATAGATACTCCTGGTCAAATATTACTCCAATACAAGTGAAAGTTGTTCAATCAAATTTTTACTTGAGTTAAAACACTGGAGCACTTGTTTTAAAAATACCAAAGTATTCAAAAGTACATTTTCTTTTTAATGTCAGCGCATTGTTGTATTGTTGCCTCAATGCATTTACAGAACCTAATGACTCTGAAACAACCTACTGAATGCATTGACTTGCTTGTAAAACCTGTAGAATAAAAAGCTTGTGGAATATGCTACAAAGCCTATAGAAAACATAATTGAATCGACAAAAGGACAGCCACTGTCATTTTCATTTTTTTATCTAACACCCCTACCCCAACCCCACCCCACCCCACCCCCACAGACCAGCACAGCAGCACTCTGACACAGCCCTGGCAGAGTGTGTGTGTGTGTGTGTTTTGTAAATCAGAAACAATTATAGTTTTTTATTTTAATCTTTCTCATCATCATCATCATCATCATAATTATGATTAGGCAAGTATGCAAGTTCAGTGCGTCAAAAAGCAGAAATGAGAAACTGACCATGGAACATTTAGTTTTTACATATATTTCTGAAAGGACTTCAGTCAGTAACATTAATTCGGCATTTTCGCTCGCTATTAGTATGCGTCAGCAGTGGATTCACACAGAACCCGGTGTTACGTCCCAACTGGTTTCCAAGCTAACTGGTTCCCGTATACATTCACACGCTGTGTTAACAGCAGCAGTTGTGGTCTGCCTCTGTCACTAGATTCATCACATATTCACAAACACTTATTCGCGATTTTCAAGTCACGTCTCATATCTACTGTGGCAAACATGATTGTATAAGTGAGCAGTGGGCACTACATCACAGCCACCTACGAAAAAAAGTTATGCTTCAAAGTAATGAGTAACGAGAGCCTTCATAGAAATGTAGTGGAGTCAAAACTACAATATCTGTCTTTCAAATGTAGTGGAGTAAAAGTCATAAGTTTCCAGAAAAAATGATACTCAAGTAAAGTACAGATACTCGAAAAATGTACTTAAGTACAGTACTCAAGTAAATGTACTTTGTTACTGTCCACCTGTGATCTTCAACAATAGCCTTTATCTGCTGCAGAGCTCAGCAAACTGCCCTCAAACACACTGTTAACTTGTTTAGTTAATCAACATAAGGAGAACAGCCAAACACAGAGCAATGGACTTCAAGGGATAGCTTGAAGAGATTAGTCTGAAAACAAAACTTAGTTGGCTAATCATTTTATGAGAGACTGAAAGTTTTCCTCCAAAAAAGATCATCAGTGAGTTCAGTCCAATATGCAGGAGATTTGTAACAGTTGCTTTTAATCAAAGCTCTGGTGACATATTTAAGTTTACAAACTCACAATTATGTCATCTAGCCATGCTGCAACCAGCTCACAAGTTCAAAAACTGATTTTAAGAGTTTTAGGAAAATGTTTTATGAACACATTGGTAAATTCCCTTACTAAAAGTATTTTTGAAGGTGTTTTCTTTCTGTGTCAAAGAATTCAAAAATTTGTAATTTTGTTTACCTTTCCCGTAAATGAGCTGGCAGGGGCTGTGAGTCTGCCTTTATACCTTTAAAATCTACCTTTGTAATGAGGGGTTTGAGTTAACAGAAATGACAAACAGACATAGATCTGGATTTGCAAATCATCTCAATTTCCTCCAGTTCCTGCCTTGAATAAAACTGAACCTCTTTATCCCATAATATTATGGCAACAATAAACTAAGACAAATATAAGATTTATTTTAAAACACTACCAAAATTACAAAAAGTAAAAATGTTAACATGCTCTTAAAAAACTGTAAAGTGTCATGCAGTGTGTTTTTTTTAAAAACTGGAATATCTTGATATCAGGAGAGCAACATTTAGACAAATATCATACCATGACTGAAACGATGGACCCAGTAGTATCCAAAGTCCACACCAAGCATTCCAATCCACCACGTCCATGCTGAATCCCAAGGCAGTTCCACAATGTGATAGTTATTCCAAATATACACATAGCTGGATATCTCTATACCTCTCATAAAGAGCCTAGGAGGAAATATATTGTTTAGGAATATAGAAATGTATACATTCATGATATTTCCCAACACAATCAACCAAATAACTATGTAGAATGAAATTCCCCCTGATACAACTCTATGTTGATTTAATTTATACAGGGCATGTGGTCACATGTTTTTGAAAGGTACATTTGTTTTGTGCTCCTGGCTAAAAGAGAAAAGTCTACACATCAAATAATCTGAAAAGCAGTGTAACGTTTTAATTGAATATATTCAATTACAATAACTGTTTTTTTTTTTTCTTGTTGTTGTTATTGTTGTTTAGTGTTCAGATTTATGCCTGTGCTAATATATCAACTTCTGCTATGGTGTGGGTTCATGTTTTTGGTCAGAGTTTCTGAAAAGCCACCATCTTACACTAAACAGAGCTACACAGAGAAGGCAAGGGATAGAGCACACTCACTGTGGGAGGCGAGACATCATGCCTGCTGAGACAGAGGTGGTCACATCATGAATCTTCACTATCAGATGTCCTCTTTTTAACCAGCCCACCAGCAACTCCACAAGTATCAAGCCAATGAAGAACGGAGTGGCCTACAGAGAATCAATCAGACAATAGCATTTGAACTGGAATACACAACATAAACCTGAAAATTAGACATCAGCAGGGCTTCATGCTTGAAATCCTGTACTGTAGATGCTTTCTTCATTAGACATTACTGAAGATCACTGTTCAGAATGGCATCAGAAGGTGCACAGACACTCTATTGTACATGTTATAGATGTTATTTGTTGTCATAGGTTAAGACCACCACTGTGAGTAACCTGCTCCATCCGCATTGTGTCATATGTGTATTAGGTCAACTCCTTACCTCCAGTAACAGAGCAAATCTGCACCTAAAACAATCCAAGTGATTGCTGTTTGTAGAAAGTTCATGCTTTCTGACCTGAGTCCCAGTGTTGTAGCAAAGGTTTGGTGCACTGTAACACTCAGAGGAGATTTTGCCATCATAGATTCTCATTATAATCCTTAACTCAACACACTGACTGTTTAATTTCAATAACAGTAGTTGAGCAATAGTTATGCATATAAAGATTTGCCTTTTTCAGCTGATGCATCCATACCTAAGCTGTCTTGCTTATCTTCCTTTTAATAGGTTGATGTCATAACATTGTTTGTCTTATTTTATCTGAGAAATGGTAACCGACCTTAATAACCAACCTTGACTTTTAGACCAATAGTTTACTGTAAACATATCATTACTACATTTTTGTCACAAACTGAGAAGAGACTGGATAAAAGTGAAGGCAATTCTTTATTTGTAATCTAGATTGTGGTCAATAAACACACAGGGTCCAGTGCACAAAACACTGGCTCCTGGGGGCTAGGCAGATCTGATGCCAGGTAACAAACTAGGGTCAATACACTGGAGAGCTAACAGAGGGAACAGGCTAACAAGGTACAGATTAACAAGGAGAACAAAAAACAGCTCAGTACCTACAGCTAGTGTGAGACTTCACAAGGGTGCAATGGAAAAACCAGGGGTATATATACACGGACAATGAGGGAATAAACTGAGGAAAGGTGCACACAATAATTGGGGACCAAGATGATTAACCAGTCACCTTGTTCCCCAAGATCCAACTTGGCTCTCATTGGCTAGGAGGCAGGGAGGTAGAGACAGAGACCCGACAATTTTAGAATATGGAGTGATTTTTAGTGTCTGTCAAACTGTGTGTTTAACTTAGGTTACATAAGTTTATGTTGAAATATTCAAGCCTTGCATTAACACATTCAGGTTAAGGAATCAGTGTTTTCCATAAGATTAATCCTTTTGCCTCAGCAGTGTCTTGCACTAGGTTTGGCAGAATGTGTGTGGCAGTCTCCACTGTTTGAATGGAGAGTAAAAATAAACGGCTTTTCTCAGATCTCGTGATGTGGGATGATCATAGGGTTGCTTTAAAATAAGGCCAGTTTTACAGAGTGCCTGCAAATCTCTCTCTCTCTCTCTCTCTCTCTCTCTCTCTGTGGATCTATTTGAAAATACAGCACTGAAAAAATCTCTTCTTCACTCGAACTGCCCAGATGCCACCAAAGAAACCCTGAACATGATCCCAGACGATAAAATGTCTCTTAAAATACTGAAACACTGCTTATAATTTATTTTTAATGATTGGTTACCCAAATAATTACCAACTTTGAAAAGATATAGTTAGCTAAATAGAATTTCACAGGCATATTTGCACTCTAGAAGTGAACGAATTACAAGCAGAAGTATTGCTTTGCTAATTTGCATAGCATGATTAAAACGCAAACATCTAAAAATCAATATAAAAGGGAATTGCTAAAAAAAAAAAAAAAAAAAAGAAAGGGCAGACATCTGGTCACACTAAGTTCTGTGTGTTTAGGTGTTTGGGCCTTGGACTCCACTGGAAGTCTCCTCCCCCATCAATCTCAAAGTGCGTAACAGTGAGGGCTGCAGACAAGACTTAAGAAGACAGTTTGGGAAAGAGAGAAGGACTTGGAAATGAACAGTGACAAACTGGTGGGAATTCCCTAACTGCTATATCATTCTCATGCCAAATCTCCCAATGACTGACATATTAATATACTGGGCAGAGTGTGAATTATACAACGACAATCAGTGGGGTCAACTTTTTCTCCAGGGCTATATAGGATAGCATATATAAACAAATGCTATAAACAACCCCCCCTATTGTTTTTACCTCATTTGGGGGGGTTCAAGTCTTAATTTAAGGGGGTCAGACCCCCCCAGTCCCCCTCATAATTCGAACCATGATACTGGGGCTTGATTTGTGAGACTGAAACTAAAACTAAAACTTTGTGTGTATGATTTGTTAGCTGATGGTTACTTTCTGGATCACTTCATGTAGAAATCCAGTTAGGGAAAATGCAATATTAGTTTATGTACCTTTCCACAATCAGTTCGTTACCGTATCTCATCACACACATTGTCTTAAAGAGACTGTACATTCCTGATACTGATATCAGTTTTGTGTGTGTTTATGTTTATATGGTGGGCACAGTCACCAAACAGTCTCCGTCTTCACTCATTCAAAGCAAGCACTATAACAGTGAACATAAAAAAACTGTGAGGCAGGAAAATTCTAAGACTGTCACAAATTCATGTGTTATTCGTGAGTCACACCTTTTTTGTCAAGCGCTTTCTGCCTTTTATTTGAGATACTTGCAAACAATTTCTGTGAAAAAACATCATAAAGAGACTTTTGTCACTTCTACACTCCACACATTTTGCTACAGTGTTGGAGCAGAGATTTTCACACCAACCTTGAAATGACAAGGAAACTATTTGGTTCAAAGGAAAGTAACACACAATATGTTTAAAGTTTTAGATTTTCTCCTTCTTCATTGTCAAGTTTTTATTTTAGGCATGGCTTCACTATAATATGGCTATTTCATGTCTGCTTCAAATCAAAAGGACAACTTAAAACTGAGGGTAATTACTGGGGTAATAACACAGTTTGGCTTGGTGAAAATTGTAGAGCAACACTTGCAGTTTTATCGAAATCCCTATTTCTAGATCTGGATCAGACTTGTAAATTGACATTTGCAAAGTATTTGTGGGAGTTTTAAATCTGCTGTGCAATATTTGGTCCACTGAAATCTACACACATCATTTCGAGTGTTAATCGTCTCTCTCTCTCTGTGTTAAATCCGTTAAACAAATTTAGTCTATGTTCTGACTGAATGCTGTTTAAGTTACATAATAGTTAATGTTAAAGTTAGTAAACAAAAGTTAGGTTACGTTATGTGTTGTGCCAATGGTAAAGGGGAATTCTGTGGGTAATGGTTCACTGTGAATATTAGACAGTTCCTCCAGGATTTCGCGACGTCACGATCGCAACTATTAACGCAAATTCAACCAATCCCCTTGAATTTCGCGCGCCCTTGTAATTTTGTCCAGTCTTCGCAACTTTTCTGCAAATTTGCGCAATCATCGTAGTTTTCCGCGAATTTCACCAACCATAGCAGTGCCTTGCGCAAAACATTGAGCCATACGTCACAAAACTCACTTGTTTTATGTTGCAAAGATTCAGACAGGCGCGACACGAACGTCTCCCATTTACCAACAAAAATAACTGCTAACTGTGACCAGCCGCCCCGGTTTGTCGGGGATGGTCCCGGTTTTAAGCTGGGTGTCGGCCGGGTCCCAACAAATAAAATGTCCCGGTTTTCAACATTCACCTCTAAACTGTCCCGGTTTTCACCACAATTAAAATAATAATTACAGTACCATACTTTTCAGCGTTTACAAACACTTTTATCCTGTTCTTTCCTACCCTTTATTACCAAACCCAATCAAGAACGCTAACGGCATCATGCGGAAGAGAAAGTCGGTCCTTTCTAAAAAAAAACCCAGAAGGCTACCCGTTTCTTCATGGACTAGCCGGCAAAGTAAATGCTGTGTTCTGCACACACTGCAGACACAGGAGTACATTCTCGGTCGCGCACGGTAGAAATGCCGACATAAAAGACGGCCAAACATAAGCTGTGGCTACAAGCGGGCAGTAGAACTGTTACGACCTTCTCGCGGGGCAAACTCCGGTGACAGATTCAATTATAATTTAAAAAAAATCGCAACTGTTTTTGCAATTTTACTTGCTCCCGCAATCATTGCAAAAAAACGCCTAAGGACATCGCAACATGCAACGCAATTGTTTACAAAAGCTGCCGCGAAATCAGGCATTTTAGGCCGCAACAATGCCGCAACAAAGGGAATTATTACACTTAACGCTAATATCACTTAGTTGTAACCATAACCTTATTTCAGAACCTGAACCCAGTGAAACCTGAACCCAGAGTTATTCTGTTATTATTCAGTTATTCTGGAAAACCTCTATTTATAGCTCAACACTCTGAATACTGAACCTAGAAATTATTCAGAAATACTCTTCATCAGGCATTAAGAGCCATTAAATACAATGATACTCTGAATTCAATACTTCTAGCTAAGTTCCTGGACCACCACATTCAGTAACCTGGAAATGATTTACGATGTACTCAAAGAGTAGAAATGCAAATGTATGTGTTTATTACAAAAGCTGAAAAAGTTGAATGGCACAGAATGAATCTGATGTTGAGTAAATTGTGATTCCAGTGGCAATAAGGCACATCTGCTATACACACACATACAACAGCATCTAAACTGCTAACAAGAAGACAAAAAACTAACGGTAGACAATAACAACATCCTCTCTACCTTAAGTATGTATGAATGAACAACTATGAAAGTATGAGGTATTACTCAGGAAGATGCATGCTTAACCAAAAGAACTATCTGAGTGATGTTCTACTGGAGTTAATTACACACAAAAGGGTGGTGAGGGAAGGAGAGGAAAGGGGAAGGAAGAAGAGCAGGCACAGCCATGTTCAGATATGAGAGACATTACAGATATGAAGGGGGGCTTGAGCTATGGGACAGGGTCAGAGACAGAGAGGAAGAATGAGAGTAGGAAAAGGAGTCAAGGATGGGTGACAAGAGGGGGGTAGGGGTAGAGTGTATGATGTTTCTAATAAACAAAAAGAAAACTTTTATTTGCCCATAATGCAATGTAAAAACTCTCTCCTCCAATTGCTGCCTGACACATGAATACATAACTGTGACAAAATTGCAATAATTTTTTTGCCATTTGTCTATTAATAGACACCTACTGTTTCTCAAATAACAAACATGTGTTGATTTGGAAGCAAATCAATCTGACCTAAACACACAAACATGTTGCTGTAAACTGCAAAGCTGGAGGCAGTCTGTCTCCCCCATGCTCAAAGTGAGAGTGAGTGAGAGAAAGACCTCTAAAACTGCAGGTTATTCAGTGAAAACTCAGTTGACATAATTTGTAGCACTAATCTTTCTCATGTCTCTTAGTGATAATGTGTGTCAAGTGACCAAGTAATGATCCTCAGTAATACTTTATCTAGCCTGATAATAGGTAGGAACACTGCTTTGGACTACAGTATGTCTTTTAAAAGAGCCAGGAAGAAGGAACCAAGCAGCAAAGACCTGGCAGATGTTTTATTTAACAGCTATAATCACACATTACAAATAATCATCTGTATTAAACTGTTCCCATAGGTAACGTCTATTCAGGTGGATTATTGAGGGGACTGTGCCCTAGCAGTGACAAACCTTTTTCCTCAGTGCACACATATAATCTGAGCTTTAGTCACATGCTGACACCACCTCCATGTCCCACTGCAGTGTGGAACTAAAACCACCCATCACTCTCTGTAATATTATAAGTTTGTGTATATTCTTACAAACGATGCTTAAGAGTAGATATCACTGGTGTTCCCAATGGTTTACTGTAGCAGTTTGCAATACTTAAATAACTCATAATCATTGTCTCTTAAAACTCTTGCAAAATTATGAAAAAATGCAAATGCAAAATATAGTATAATAAATAAGATTTACTTCTGATGCCTGTGAGTCCTGTCTGTCTCCCTCTGCATGGTGAGAATAGCATAATCTGTTTTTGAAACAACAAACACTACAGCAGAATTAACCCCTATAACAGCCAATAAAACTGGTATATTTGCTGCTCCCATAGAGGGCCATCCCTGCATGAATTTGAAAAGAGAGAGAGGACAGCAGGCAAAAAACATATTATCACTAAGCAATTAAGAATTAATTAATAACATACGATCATAATCAATTTGATAAAAATAATTTCACAAAATGCATGCATTTCATTCTATGCTACACAGATCATAGGTAAAGCAAATAAAATATACTGCAATCTCTTTTGAAATCTCTGAGTAGACTGTTTGCAAGCACTGCAGTAAAGCAAACTTCACAGCACAGAAATTAAGGGAACAAATGCATTCATTATTACTGAAAAAAAACCATAGACCAATAGACTTAACTTATTCTTTTCATGGTATTGAGACTGAACCTGTTCATTCTTAGCTAATTTTGTTTGTAAACTGCTGTTTCTTTGTATGGTTTAGACTTTCTTGGTCATGGCTTTGCTCTTGGGTTGCTTTCGTTGACTCCCCGCATTGCTAATGTAAATTACTTAGTTGTTGTTTGCCACTTGTGGGTTGACTGATTCATTCATTAGGTCCACTGAACCTAGAGTAGTCTCTTCACCCTGCTACCCCGGCGCCCACAGCTACACGTTTTACATCTCCCCCTGCTCCGACACTGGCCTCTTGTATTAACATCCAAAAGTATCAGTTCTCTCTAGGACAAGACTGTCTTGGGAGACGCATGTGTCAGCACACACCTGGTCCAACCCTTTACCAGAATGCTTACATTGGCTTATATATGCCATAGATTTTATCAGAGACATTTCTAAAAGTAGCTGTGTGGTAACTACTTCCTACTATACTCTTGAGGTTATGCTCTAGGTTTAAAGAACTGTCACATCATTACGGCAATACGCATAGCTCCACGGACTTAGGCAAGTTAATTAAATGTTTACAAACACTAGGTGCGTTTATACGGAGGCTAATATTCCGTTAATAATCGGATTCAAGTTCAATCGGAATGAAAATGCCTCGTGTAAACACCTCGATCGGAATGAAATACTGTGGTGTAGATTTCTGATAATCCGTTCGGTAGGAAAATATTAGGTCTACCCGAGTAGAGGACCAATCGGATTCTTTTCTGCACGTGAAACTTTCTGCGCAAGTTCAATACGCGAAGTAATGACGTATTGACGTTTCACCTTGCATGACAGAGTTTTAAAAACATAGCGGACAGTGCGAGAAATTTAACACGCTTCTGTTAAACATTCTCAAAGAATTGAGAATAGTCGAGCGACCGGATGAGCGCAAATCCCGTAACAAGGAGCTGTTTAAGCAATTTTGGAAGAATATTCTACGCAGAGATGATGTAATTATTTTTATTATAATTAAAGTTACAGTTGTCTTAAGTAATTAACTAATCAAAGCACTGACCTCAAGTAAAGCTGTCGTTGCCCTGGCTGTTTACAATGCTTGACAGTGAGCGTTCTTTTGACCACTGTAACATTACTGATTTCTGTGTATGACAGGCTCAGAGATTTTTCTCTTCGACTGCATCGTACAGGTCGGTGCTAGGTAATTTCTTCGCAGTTGCAATGAACTCCGATTGTACGCTTATGGCATGTAAATGCGAACAAACTATCCGATCGCTTTCATGTAAACAGTACATTCGGAATTATCAACCGGAATAATTTCATTCCGAATGATAGAAATGTGTGCATGTAACCGTAGCTTGTCATGACAGAGCAATCAATTATTTCTTCTTGATTAAGTCTTGGGGTATCTGAAAGAGCACAGACTTGAACTGTGTAAAATGCATTGCTACAACTCAAGGCTCGGTCAAAAATAATAATAAAAATAATAACCATTCAGACTAAGTTGGGGTTGTTGAACATCGTAAAGTAACTGAACACCAGTTCCCCTCACTTACCTTCTGTACATATTGGGGAACTTCGTCAACATGCGAAAAAGAGGTCTCGTTGGGTGTGACAAGATAAAACATAAGACGAGCTCCCTGAGAAAAGGAAATGTCGCTGAGTCCCCCTTGAGACATTGTCGTTATGATTTCAACAAATCGATATACACGTAGGCTATTCCTAAGAGCGCACAGAAACTTCACCGCACTGTAAGGCACTGTGATACGGACTTGATCTCATGAAAACGTTTACTTTTTCGCCTGACGCCGCGTGAGAGAATGGTGACCTAGTTGCTGAGCTGGCCTGCAGAGGACGTGGGTATTCTGAAAAACCTACAAGTGACTTTTATTTTCAGACAGGGGCGGTTCTAGGATTTTTTTTTTTTCGTGGGGTGGACAAGGGTGTTATACAGGCTTTCCTGGGTGGCCACCAAAGTTGAAAATATGCTACATATGTAGGATACTCGAATGAAATGCATATTTCAGCATGAACAAGCTAAGAACCAATGTACATAGGAATCGAAAATAGTATTGTACTATTCTCACTCATACAGCAACGTTAAAAAAGGAAAATCACTAAATAAAAAAAATCACAAATAAATAAATTGGCTTTTACACAGGCTACAAACAATGGTGACCCAGAGCGGAAAAGTGTGTCCATGTGACTTTAAACTGCTGTATCTTCAGAATGAAGACGGTTCATCCAGCGGACCCTGGCTGGGTTCTACTGGACTGGTACCAGTGTTCTGATCTAATATTTTGACCTTACTCTGTGTTTATGACCTGCAGGTCTCCGACACTGGCTTAGGAGGCTCAGAATATCTATTTTTTCTTGTTTTTCTTCTTTCAAAATAAGAAATAAACACAAATAAACAAAAAAAGTTTAACATCTCTTTGGTTATCAACGGCAAACAATAGTTATGTTCTGAAAACATCACGAGCCATAATAGCCATGTGCCTAGTATAGAGTTAGACAGAACTGAACATAACAGTCAGTTAAGAGTTGTAACATTAGCTATATACAATGATAAAGACAACACTCTCTGCTCATTATTGCTTTAGCATTCTCTGATATGACTGAGTGAGTGATTGTATAGCCTTTGTATATACAACTTATATATCACATCAAGCACTCTGAATGATTCGGAACCCCTGATATATACGTTGTTGTTCGTTTTGTGTATTCCATCGACTATCCAACTGAGCCTGCTTCACTAGCTTCCTAGGAATGATAAATCTTACTGTGCACAATGTCAAGTTACAAAACAGATTTTAAGATTAAAGATGCCCCACACGAAAAGTAACGTCACTGCTTAGTATGTGAGAAAAGGTCTGTCATATGTCAATAATTCATATTCTGGGTGCAGGTGAGAACAATACAGGTGCATTTGCAGGTGAGAACTTTATATGAATTAAGATAAATGAAGACATCTCTATACTTTAGTGTCCAGGCTGACAGAAGAGATGATTGATGACAAGTTTTGATCTTCCTCCAAATATCAAGTTGAGGTACGTATATTTCAGCTCTCTAGTTGACTAGTATCATCTGAGGCTATGTGGTGTTTGGAATAACCATCCAGTCTACCTGTGCTCCTGAAATCGCATATTGTTTTGGTACCATTATGCAAATAAAAAGCATACATCACATGTCAGAATTGTTAAAGTACAGCATAGTATCTGCTGACATATAATGATGGTATGTCACCAAACTGCATTCAAATTGGATTTTTTTTTATCCTTTTTTTTTTTGGTACTGAGGGACATGGCCCCACCTGCATCAAGTGAGTCACCCCATCCTCATTACAGATTCCCATCTGTGACCAGGCTTTGTCCTCAGCCACTGTATGGAAGGTTAAAAAAAGACACGTTTTTAAATGAAATCAGTAACAACACATAAAATATTGACTTATGCATACGAAGTGCACAGGGTGACGGTTATTTACATACAGACAATAGAATGCCATGCACTTTACAGGTCAAATAAGTTCCTCTTTTTTAAGTTCCACATGACATAAAATGAAATGTTAAATATTTTGCATGACTCAAGAATGTTTGAGTTCATATTAGGACACATTCCAAATGTGTGTATGTGTTTTTCCACACTCAGTATGTTTAATTGAAATAATTTAACTAAGCAATTTAGAAATGCATGAAGATTATCAGTCATCCAGGTCATAGTTATCTAAGATCGGTTAAGTCAAGGGCACTTGGACTTGGTTGTAGATTCTTGAAGATGTTTCACCTCTCATCCAAGAGGCTTCTTCAGTTCTGACTGACTGGTGGGGAGTCCCAGGTATTTAACCCCTGCGGGTCGTTGTCAAGGCCATCATGTGAATTGGTAGTTAGTTCTCCTGGTTGGAGTCAAAGGCCTTGTTTACACCTTGCATTAAGATCCAATTTTGGTTTGAGAGAAAGAGTTTGGTTTGAAGGAGGTGTGAAGGAGGCCATCTACGTCAAAGTAGAGCAACCATCCCTCAAAAGAGGAGGAGGTCTACAACACCACTTATCACCCACCTACAATACTGTCCTTTCATCCCTGCCCAGGACATTTAACATCCATTCACACCTGGACACAGGTGACTCCAGTGTCCCCTGATGACTGTCGTTGAAACTACCAGGAGAACCAGCTACCAAGTCACATGATGGCCTTGACAACGACCCCAGAGGAGTTAAATACCTGAGACTCCCCACCAGTGAGTCAGAACTGAAGAAGCCTCTTCGATGAGAGTTGAAACGTCTTCAGTTGCCCTTGACTTAACCCTTCTTGGATTTAGAAATTCAAATACCTTCATATGATGAAAGCATTTTAAGATTTTTCATTCTGTAGGATCCTGTCGTGATGTGTTTGTTTCTAACTTTGACTATCCACTAGTCCAGGATTCTTCTGAAGTAGTTCTTAGTAAATGTCTGAAATTTTTTGAACTATACAACCTCTGTTTCACACTGGAGTGGAAGATTGTAAAGTTTTTTTGTTTGTTTGTTTGCACAGGCCTTATTTATCCTGCTTGTTTTGTCGGTATCTCCTTGTTCTGTAGTGAATTCTGCACTCCTTATGTGATCGTGATGGAGTTTCTGTTTCAGAATTTCTCGTTCCCACATGGATCTTTTTGATGTTTGGTGTTGTTTTATTGTTAGTGTTAGATGCTTGCCATGAGGGTGAGCCAAGTCAGCCCAAATAAGCCAATATCACTCAGTTCACATTTCCAATAGATAAACCTGCAAGGTCAAAAGTGACACCCACAACCAGCATCTTGAGAGCAATTCCAACTTAGTCTCCTTGCCATTCTAACTGAGCATGCTCAGTGTTCTGGTCACTGTTATGACTGTCCTCATTAGCTGGTGAGTCTACAGTATGGTGATGCTCTGTGGTTCCAGCAAACTCTGATGGCAGCAGTGAACCTTTTTCCACGCTCATCATTTCTGTCTCCCTCACCACTGCTCCATGATGCCCTCCTTTCACTCGCTTCCATTTCATTCGTCTGTTTTGAAACCACACCTTCACCTGGACACAGGAAGAACCAAAAAGCTGAGTCAGGGTCTTTCTCTAAAGAGGAGCATGTTAATTGTCGAAAATCAGGTGTTAACAAGAGTAGTTTTCCACAAGATGACATGTCACAAGTGTTCAACTTGCCAAGACCTTCATTTTTTAAATAGGATGTTCTGGTCACACAAGACTAAATCATCCTTCAGGGAAACACACCAATGTATGACTGGACAGTTATTCCCAACATTATCCAACTGAACAGATCTGACTGAACACTGAGACAGTTTTCTAATTCAGACCATTGATGTTAATCATCATGTTATTCTGCCACTTTGAAAAAAATAAAACATACACACAAAAAGGAAATTGGAAATTGGCTTATTTGACCATCTCTTCTTTACCACCCCCAAATGTCAAATGACAATATCTCTTCAGCACTTCCTCCAGCTGTCACGAAATATGGAGAATATGTTCATCAGTGGATTCTGAGTATGGCAACAGTCCCTTTATGACTGTACTTTCCACTGCCACCACCAGGCCAAGTTTCAAATGAGCATAGCCTAGCAAGTATGAAATGCCACATGTCCAACATCTACTTCATCTCCTCTGACATAACATTGTCCTTAATGAAATGCATGAACACGAGGTGAGTTCCCTCGTGGAGCAGTAATCAGCTCTTGCTTTTATTCATTTCATTGGGGCCAAATTTTGTCCCATTTAAGCTGCTCTGCTTCATCCCGACCTTTCTTTATTTTTAGATATCAGGAGAAAGAAAGACCCTCCCAACATGTGTAAGTGATCATGTAGTCATTAGGATACAGTCTTCAGTTCACATCAGACTGCAGACTGTACACTTACAGCTGACTGCCAATGTTTGATTTCCCTGCTCAGATGACAGCCAAACTGGAACTGTTTATGATGGGACATCACATGGAATATCTCAGAAGACAACACTGCGGAAAGTTGTCCTGCTTTTCCACTAAACACAAACAGAAAGGGGAAATAAGTGGTAAGTCCTGAATGTGGAATTAGATTGTGATAGATTTTGGAGAATGTGCTCTGTGTCTTCTATTCCGAATCATATTTCAACGACTTTTAATCTATACGCTTCTTCTGTAGCTCTTATATTTGACTGGGCATTAAAAAAACCTGTATGTGAAGTCCAGTTTAGGTGAAATTTGTAGGATACCAGTGGATTCAATGCAAGCTAGCAGGCTCTTAAAAAGCCCACCCTGTCGTGCCACCCTCTGTATGCTGTGCTTTTTTTTTAGGACATACTCAGAACTCAGCACCAGTTTTCAAAGCTCCTCTGAAACCATGTCTCAGAGCCAAATGCTTCCACTTGTCTGAATAAATTACAGTTTTGTTGGTTTAGCTGTCTCTCTTACCCAGAGTGACTTAAGAAGTATTGCTACTATTACAATACCTAGACCGTACACTTCCAGAACAAGCTTGGGTTTCAGTGCTTCGCTCAGGGGAACGTCAGCGGCATGTGGTCGGTCATGTGTGGGTTTTGACCCCACAACCATCCAGTTACCAGGCCTATTCCATTACCACTCACATCCTGAGCTTTGCAGTATTACTCCTCAAACGAAAATGTCAGACGAAACATCTTTATCTTGCATTCACTGGGGCATCAGATGTTATGGCATTAGACCTCACAGTCTGAGGGAGAACAGCACTGGAGCGCACAGCAGCAGACAAAATGCACAAAAGACCAAACTGTATCAGTTCTCATGGTACCGGATCTCAAGGCATCAGACAAAACAGCACCAGTCCTCAGACTCCATGCAAAGCCTCCCTGTGCAAGCAGTGTTTCCTCATTCACATCCATTCATCCTTAATCATTCCTTGACTGTAAACAGTCTGAAACAATGAACTGCAAGAATACTACCTGTTCAATGCTTTTCCTGCATTTGGAATCCAGGTGGATTGGGTATTATGTCTTTATGGTGTCTGACCAAACTGGGAAAGTTTTCTAAATAGTTAACGCCTACAGTAATCTGGAAGAGGAAATTTACTTCTGTGTATGTGGAAGAATGTAATACAACCTATTATCTAAGAGCAAAGGTAAAGCATCTGTAACAATAAGCATCTCTGACTGCATAAGCATAGTGTGTCATAACACACCATGGAGCATAAACTGCACTGGCTGCCGTGCAGTCCAGCAGTCTGACTGTCCTGTGTCTGTCCTCTACGTGACCCGTTCTACCTTTGGCCATTTGTCCTTTACCCCTGTAGCTGTGGTCCTCCTGTAATTCCTTTGCTCTAAGATGTGCTCATCCTGGAAATGACCTGATAAGAAGAGCAGGCTGGATGTTATGTCATAGTCAGCAGGAGAGGACTTCAGAGCTCTCCATAAACATAACCAAGCTCTGCACATTATCCTGTTTGTCATCCTCGTCAAAGTGTGTGTACCAACTTTAACAAACTGGTGTCAATTTACAATCTTGTAGGTCTTATCAAGCCGACAAACTGTAGTTTATTCTAAAATGATATCAGATCTAAACCATTGACCAAATGCATTTTCAAACAGGGATTTGATTGAAAATATATTTGATAGAAACAACGTTGCCATATAACCAAATATTCTAACACTGTAATACACTTGCCTATACTCAATCTAATTATCTTTCTGCTTTAGAGGGGTTGTTTCCCACAAGCATTCACTCACAGTAAGCTTTCCCAAGAAGCTTGTATTTTTGTGGATGGGCGCACGCGTTCATGTGTGTCTGTGTGTCTGTGTGTGTGTGTGTGTGTATGTGTAGAGTGGGGGCACTGGGGTTGCCTGAGTTTCATCGTCAGTCAGTATTCCCCTATCAGCAGTAACATGCTGAAACACCATGCACATCTGTTCTGCCATGTCAAGCTCTTCCCTCTTTCCCTTACTCAGTAGAACGACCGGTATTCACGTCCACCCAGGGAGATGACTCAACTGTTGCTTAGCTGGTGGATGAGGTGAAGACCACTGTCCCCTGGGTTTCATTCCAGGGAATGTGAGCATCATGCTAATGGGAAGAAGCCTGGGAATTCTGTTCATCAATGTTTGGCTTCAGAGGAAATGTGTCAAAAGACTATTTTTTTAATATGCTTATGGCACTTCTACTGTGTTCATGGGTATCTGTACTTAGTCTAAGTGCAACGCTGTGAAATGAAAGTATAATGATACGAGTGTTCAGTGGTGCTAGCATTTCAGTAAACTTATCAGCACACTCAATTATATACATTATATAAATAAATTTGTAAGTTTGGAAACTGTATTAAACTATCTGACATGTATCTAACACAATTAAACCTTGAGCCAACCTTTCAAATGTATATACATATGTTAAAACTGAAATATTCTCAAAGCACAGCACACAATAAATTTGTCATTCAGATTTGTCAGGTCAAAGAACAAATTGCTCCCTGCAGAACAAGCTCTGTTTTTTTCTCTCTCAGTATTTCACATGATTAGAGATCTAAACACCCAAAGGCAAGCATAGGCCTGCAGAAAGGACGGGATCTCAGCTGAAGCATTAGCAAACATATTCATAACATATTCAGCCAGGTGTAGCTCTAGACAAGAGAACATATTTGTGTCACTTTCAATTGCATACCTCTTATTATTTCATAGTATACATGATATTTCATAACAATTAATCCATCATATAATTCAGAGGTGTACTAATAAAACACTGACAAGTAAACGTGGGTGTTTCCAGAGAGGAACTGCATTTCACACCCATCGCATGCTAAAGCTATTTGCACAAGGGAACAAGTCCATAACCAAAACATTGCTGAATTAGAGTAAGAAAAACACTTCTATCATGGCGCGTGCTTTATTGCATGTAGCCATTTGTCCATCTATGAAAAAGGACATGAAAGAAATGTAGCATGTCACTGAATGCTGTGATCTGGTTTTGCAGAAGAAATGCCGTATTTTTCCTGAAAATGAAACAGTTACAATTCATTGTTTTTCCTTTCGCCCAAGGAGAGGAGTTCAGTAAACCACATTACTTTCAGCAACTTTTCCAAAGCGAAAACGGCCTTTTAAGAAGAGAGAGGAAGTAGGATGTGGCGTGCTAAACAGCCCTTCCTAACCTTGTCCTGACTCTGACTGGGTAAATACGTGCAGAGCTGCAGCAGAGGCAGGGAGGTGTGGTTAGGTATGATGAGGGATGATAAAACAGTACTCTCAGAGTCACAATGGCAGGAGTGTGAGCTCACAGAAACCTGTCATACCTGCCTTTCCGTGAGGTCCAGGTTCACAGCGATTTCATAACGCCTTAGCCTGGTTAAATAATTATGATGGGCAAACTCCACCTCCAGCTCCCGAATCTGCTCTCTGGTGAAAGCAGTCCTCTCCTTTCTGGGTTTGCTGTTCACATCTGGTTTGATTTGATTTATATTGTGGGACTCTGCCAAAAACAAAACAAAACAAAACAAAACAAACAAACAAAAAAACAGATCACCATCATCACATTGAATTGCATCTCCATATGTACATTTTTTCTAGATGCTGTTTTATCTATGACAGTTATATGATTTAACTTTATTTAACACATGTAAAAGACAGAAGAAAATGAATGAAATTTTGTGCTTCTGACAGACCTATTCACTGTAAACATCAAAAGACTCCCACAGAGGAATTCCATGTTTGTTCTGCTAGTCGCTGACTTCTCACAACAGGTTGGCTTTATATTTTACAGTTTTCAAAAGTGGGCTTTAAGTTTAATTTGCTGCAAATGGAACCTGCCACACTTGTAGTTTTATTATGGCACAAAAACAGCACTGAAAGGCATGTTTCACCAGTTTATTTCTAGCACAGAATTTTATAAGCCCAGACTGCCAGCACGCAACAATTTTAATTGAGTGATCTCTCTTTTCTCTTCCTCTCTCTCTCTCTCTCTCTCTCTCGCTCTCCCTCTCTCTCCCTCTCTCTCTCTCTCTCTCTCTCTCTCTCTCTCTCCATATTACCTGGTCAAACGTGATATACGCACATGAAACAAAATCAGGATTAGTTAAATGTTTAAACTGGTGTCATTTTTTTAGGATAATTTACCAGATCACCTTTTTCAGTCGCAAATTGCATTAGCAACTGAAGTCGGAATGTTTAGGTTTCTGGAACTTTGACGATTCCAGAAACATTGATATTTCTTTATGGGTTATGTTATTTCACTGTGGCAATCAGTCTACCAAAACCTTTTATATATAAACTAGACTTTGCAGTAGGGCGTTTTTTTGTTGTTTTGGGGTTTTTTTTTGAAAGATATGAAAGACATGAAAGATAACATACTCTGCCTCAACTGTGGACCTGTTTTCATATGTGTCAATCCATCTGGAAAACGCCAAACTGTCTGTAAACAAAACCTATTTTCACCTATTCTGGCCCCCATCTCAGCCTCTGGGAACAATACAGAGAAACTTTGACTGAAAAGACCAGGTTTTTTTTTTCTTTTTTGTTTGTTTGTTTTTGTTTTTTAAAGAGAGACACAAGACAAGTGATACATTTTACAAACCCTTCACATTAATACAAAATTATATATTATATATTTGAAAAAGACTGAGAAATCTCAAAGCTCTTATATAGATAGAAGCATTTTTTTATTTTATAGTTATGTCACTGTGTGGGCTTAAACACTGGCCTTTCACTTGTGTATGATCTGTAATTTTAAGCAGTCACTGCTTTTCTTTACTGTCTCAGGACCTCTGGAACAAATCACAGAGTGCATTTACTATGGGGTAATGACAGCTATTGTGTAAAGACAAAGGAAAACACAACCAGCTGCCTCCTAGCAGCTTTGAATTTGACTCAAAACATGTTTCTCTGGCTTTACGATGCAGCTGACTCCCCACTGCAATTAGGTCTCTGTTTTACCTTTCATCCCTCCCCAAAAAGAGACAAGCAGAGAGAGAGAGACAGAGAGAGAGAGAGAGAGGAAGGGAGAGAAGAAGAAGAAGAAGAAGAAGAAGAAGAAAAAAAAGAGAAAGAAGAAGAAGAAGAGAGAAATTATAGGGAAAAAGAGCAAAGCTCAGACTGAGACAGCTGATGCATTTGCTGCTGAAACCAAATGATAAAGCCAGTTAATGTGATTGTTCAACCACAGAACTCAACCTAAGTTTAAATACAGGAGTTATCCCTGGCTACACCTTTCAAATTGATCTCAGAATGTTCCCGAAGAAAACAGAAAAGGCGTTCAGCTACAGCACTTGTGGAGTGCCAAATATAAAACTCAGATAGCTCACGCCTCTCACCATATCAGCTCATATCAGTTATACACTTATAGTAATGTGTAGTAAGTGCTTATATGCATATATTAGTTATACTAGTACCTTATAAAAGCCATCCACTAAAAAAAAAACTGCTGGTATTCAGAAATACAGCACAGAAGCAGTGATCTACTGTATTTTCTCCGTGTAATGCAGTCAGTCTGTTTTTTGAGAGGATTTTCTGTCTTCTATCAGAGAGAACTAAAGATGCCTGCATCAGAAATAAATTTAAAGTGAAACGCAGATACTCAGAGGACAGTGTTAAGCATGTGATTGTAAGCATTTGTACACATTTATATATTTATTTACTTTTATTTCTGTCTTTGCCTTGTGGGTAAGATGCACCAAATCCCTCCCCCAAAGAACTAAAGCAGTCGGTCAAGTACCAGCAGTCATTGAAAATGGATCCTCACACAGTCACTGAGTGGGAGAGCCAGACTGTGTCTGGGTGTCAGGACTCACCATCCATAACACAAACAAGGTCAAATGTATTCTGACAGTTGGAGAGGAGGTTCAAAATTTGGTTGTCTGTGCAAATCTTATTGTAACTGCAACATGTTTAAGAGGCTATGGCCGAGGCTCTTACTACTTCAAGTTTCAGCTAATGATAAGTAATTTATTGTGTGGTGTTGTAGAGGTGGAAGTTTTAGCGAATGGTAAGTAATTTATTGTGTGGTGCTGTAGACGTGGAAGTTTTAGCTAATGATAAGTAATTTATTGTGTGGTGTTGTAGAGGTGGAAGTTTTAGCTAATGATAAGTAATTTATTGTGTGGTGTTGTAGAGGTGGAAGTTTTAGCTAATGATAAGTAATTTATTGTGTGGTGTTGTAGATGTGGAAATGGTGAAATCACCATGGAGAAAAACATTACTATGCCTCTTATATTGTCCAAAATGTCAACATTTCTCCAAAGGTCCTCAGTTATATGATATCATCTTGAGTCTTCAGAAAGAACAACTCCTGCTCTAGTCATATTCATGGCAATTTTTCACTTTTTTTTAGTACAGTTTGAATAGCTGCATCCTTGAGGCAACAACTGCTAGCTCCAGAAGAATTTATTAAAGGTCAGTCCTGTTTAGACAAACCATGAAAATGTATTTGGTTTGTTTGGTTGGTTGGTTGGTTGTGTCTTAACTTGGAAATTAGCATTGTGATTGAATTTGTGGATTTACTGCCCCTCTTCAACTACGTTTACAGGACGCTGTATTTTCAGGATGACACAGTTTGTGCTATTTGATTTAGTTCCTTTCATTAGCGAGTGAATTCTGTTTTTTCAGACGAATGAAGACAAAAATCGACACAGATGTCATTGCTCTTCACAGAGGTGCTCTGAACAAAACAAGAGAAATTAATTTTGTGTTTGTTTGCATCTCTTATTTACCCTTAAGACAGAGACAGAAAATATTTTCTGAATCAACGAAAACAACTACAAAATAAAAATGCCTCAAAGTTGGCATGTTTCCATACTTTCCGTTTTGTTTTGTCTTTCTTGTGGAAAGCTTGTATGGGATAATTTCACTCACCAGTCTTTCTTAGCTATCTTTCTTTCAAACATACATGGACCAGAAAATTGTTTCTCTGTCATTTTTATTTCCTCACTTTCCTTGTGTACATTTCCTCATTTCCTTGTGTATGGGAAATATATTTGTGTCCACTTTGTATGATTTGGTACTTAGTCAAAGTAAAATTATTTGCTTTGAATTCAGTCTTTCATTCTTGTCTCTCATAGCGGCAAACAAAAACAGTAACTGGACAGCCTACAAATAGCAAAATTTGCTTTGTATTTAAAGACACGGAAATTCCAGGTTGACTCGATTAAGTTCTGACAAAGAATATGGATTGGGCTTTGTGTGTTACCATTGCTCTCAATATCTTCCGTGGTGGCTTTTGCTGTTGGACCAATTGACTGCTATAAAATATAGTTTGTGTTGGAAGAGACCCTTCTATCAGTATCTACACTGGATCTCAACTCACAAGAAATTAAAAATGTTGTTTTTAAAGGTTTTGAAAACCATCTGAAAGCCATTTCTGGATTTCTGCATTTCTGGATATAACATTCATAGTTCATTTAATGTGTCTTACTTAGCACAGAACAGATTTTTTCCATAAAATAGTTTTAACTATTGAAAATTAATTACATTAAAATTATAAAAGTAATTTTTCAAATTGTTTAAAATATAAAATATGTTGATTATCTGGTATTTTATTATCCAGTCTCTTGATGGAGAATAACAGCAAAAGAACAAACCATTTCCACTAGTAAGAGTGAAGTGGAGGATATAGTAGAAGAGTTAAAGTGTTTTTAGTGTTTTAAAGTAAAGACATGGTTGGTGCAGTGGTAACTGAAATCCTATGATATTATAATATAAAAACTGAGAGTGGACCAGGTGTAACACACCTCAGATGCTTTAAAATTACAACATGTTTTAAACATTTTCACGGCTACATTTTAACAATAAAATACATACGATCAGAAGCTGTTATAAAAATGTATTTTTCCCTCTTCATTCACCCAAAGGCATTGTTCAAGCAATTATACAATTATATCATGTGATTTTATGTTATGTTATGTAGCTTGTATGATAGTGTATTATAGTAAGCTAAGTTTCCCTAGATGCGTGTAGAGATGTTCAGTATATAACATGCAAATAGATGAGTGCCCACACAGCCTTTTTATTCAGGACTCTGAGCAGAAAAATTACCCCTCTTCATGACGGCAGCCGACTCCTAAAAGTCTAATATAAAATTTCCCTCCATATTTCAAACATTACAGCTATAAAAAAGTTCACAAAATCTCAAGGCATATAATTGTTGTTTAAGTCTGTATCTGAAGTACTGAAAGGTGCTTGCAATAAAACACTGGAACACGTGAGAATAAACTGCTCTCCAGGTACTTTCCCACATCTCTGCAGTAGCAGCAAATCTGTTTTGCATATTGCAGTTAACATAGTGTCGCTTGATTCATTGAAGCCAAAGCATCTTCATTCTCTTACCTGAACTCTCAGTTCTGCGCTTGCCGTTTCTCGTATCTGCTGCCAATGGAGGCACTGTTTGTTTCCCAAAGTCGCTGGACACACACAAAGTCCGTTCTGAAGCCCCTCCACTATGGTCCAGGGTGCCGGAACGGAGATTTGGGCCCTCAGGATCCGAAAAGTCCAGGGATCCTGTCTCAGTGCCGGGCACACGCTGCCTGAAACTGGCAGCGGCTGCTGAAGCACGGTGAATCCCAGTGGAAGTATGCCAATCTACTGGTTGCTGTGGTCTGGGGACCTGTTGTGGTGGAACTGGAGGTCCGTCTTGATACTCAGGTCTGCCGAAGAGCCCCTCATTACTCAGGTAACCGGGGCCGAGGCTGGAGGAGGAGGGGCAGGTGCGCTGGTCAGGGGCAGACAAGTGATCGGAACAGCCGTGCAGAGTGAGAGCGGTGTGCAGGGCTTGGGGCGGCAGCAGGGTGCTGTGTAAGCAGCTGAATAACCCACGATCCATCACGGGCACGGCCTGCGGGGCCAGTCCAGCTTGTGGAGGATGCACCGAACCATACAATGACAAAAAGGAATCTTCAGTGAGCACAAAAAGAAAATGCTCAAGAAATATGACAAAAGCTCCAGTTGTTCTCTTCAAAAAACGCCTTGACAATGAGGAGAAATCAAAGTAAACATGTGTGTTTGTTTGTGAGTGTGTGCATGCATGTGTGAATGTGTGTGTGGAGAACAGAAAAGGATCCTTAGCAGTAATCCAAGGTGTGCTGGTGGAGTGGACGTGATGAAGAGCAGAGTCCTGAGATCAGGACGTGGAAGACAGTAGGATGTGTGTTTCCAGCGGCAGGGAGCGGTACTGGGTCTCGGGGTGGTGGGAGCTTGTAGACAAGAGAGGTTGTTATAAATAGGCTGAAACCTGAGAGCTGGGCTGGTTCTCACAGAAACCTCGTCATCTCCCAGCCGCATACACATGATAGGCCTCTAAAACTTCAGCAGTACAATAAATCTGCCCCATTAAAATGACTGTGTCTCTGTAAAAAGAAAGAGTCCGATTCAGATTGGACTTGCACTGTCTGACCTCCAGAACCTCCACTTCCCTCTGTTTTCTGGAAGAACCCAAGGGAAACCCCCATTGGGATACTTTTAGATTATGCAGGACTCATAGCGTTAATGGAGCCTCCCAGTACCATCGCAAAAAAAAGGAAAAAAAAGAAAAAAACAACATTTTGCTTTTGATCTGTCTGTAAAAAGGATTTTGTAAAAGAATACACACTACAGCTAAAGTCTACAGTGAGCAAGCATTACAGTGGCCAAGCAAAAATTCGGTCAGTAGTGAATGGACAAATAAATGCAAATACATGAATTAAAACATGCTGAAGTTGTTTTTCACTCTCCTGTGTCTATAACTGAATTACTGTCGGTGAAGACAGTGTGTTGTGTCATGTTCCCATAAAGGTAATAAATCAGCAATCTGTCATAACTTAATTTGTCATAGAACTCAATGTTTTTGAACACTTAAATTTTCTGATGATTTTCTGTAATTTACCATGATATACTACCATGTACTTTACACAAACTTTCCACTTCAACAAAGATGCAGCAGAGTCCACAATCTGCAACACACGTCTCACACCAATCCACCACCAAGTACAAATAAACACTAATTGTAATAAACAAGTGGTACAATTATTACTGCACAATGAAAATGCTGGTGTGGTCATTCACTGAAATGTCTTGTTGAATTCACTCATTCATATCCACATTTGGCAGGCAGAATATTTATCTCAAAACAAATATGTGAGAGCTTAAATCAGCCACAGAAAAATGGGATCGATGTTTCTTGCGCTGTATTTTTATTGGTGTTAATTTCTTTGCCTTACAAGTTTCATGCAACACAGATTAGTCTTTGACAAGTTTAGCAACTAATATCAAAACAGTCTCGTAATTAGTGCTGTTGTGTGACCTTTTCCATAATCAGTCTGTTAACAATTTCGTTGTGGTGTCGTTCAGATTAACAATGCCAAAAATACTGTCTGTACACAACACATAGCATGTGTGTTAAAGTTGATTTTCATCCGCAGTTTGGCCTTTTTTTATAAATGGGAATCCTGTAACATCTTTTATTGGCCTGTAAACCAGAACACAACTGAAAAGCAGAAAAAAATTAATTCGGACATTTTCCATGTGCATTACAGTCTAACACAACAACTTCTGCTTTCTGTAGTGTCATAGAACAGGACAAGACAACATCATTTAGAAAATGTTTTGTTAAAATATTTGTATTTCACACACTGTCCACAGACGTGTGGGTATTCACATCAAGAGTAAAGAAAACAAAGTCTCAAATGGCACATGTTATCTTCACATCGCATTCATAAGACATTCTGATTTTTTTTCCAGATGTAATAGGAAAATTCTGCCCACAGGTCATCATCCATTCCGTTACTACAGCAGACACAACAGGCTATTACATTATCACTTTTCACCACTAGATGTCAGTATATCCTACGTAATACAGTTAACCCTCTGGCCACTAGAGGGAGTGTAACTGTCTATTTACAGGACCAGCCAGTCAATATTCAAACTCAGTGTTGGTACGTCTAACACAGTTCACTCTTTGGAGAATCCACAATCGATGTAACCCTCATGTAATGATATTCAGGTATTTCAGTGGAAAGTATTAAGTATGAAATATTGGGAGCTAAAATTGTATTTCTTTAACAACATTTAAAACCCTCTGCTTGACAATAAAATGTGAACTCAGACCTGGGAAAACATTCTGCTCCATTAGAAGCCCTCTAAGCAGGAACCTGTTTAAAATGTCAGATATCTTAGCAGTATACCGATACAATTACTCAGAAAAAATGTCTGTGTGTGTGTGCGTGTATCAGAGTGATCATCTCCTGCTCTCTGTATGTATATGTATCAGTGATTATCTCTCTCTTTCTCTCTCCAAAGAATCCAAGGATCGCTGCACAAAGCTGGTCTCCATGCATGCAGACCAAGGAGGACCACACTCCAAGACTGGACAAAGAGGAAAGCTTTTGGTCATCAGTTCTGTGGTTGGATGACCAAAAGCTTTCTTCTCTGTCCAGGTAAGCTTTTGGAAAGGCTAGGCGAGCTTTTGTGTGCCTGTCTTAGAGAAGTGGAGTCCTCCTTGGTCAGCGTCCAGGAGACCAGTGTTGTGCAGTGTTCGCTGGAGTGTCTGCCTTGAGATGTTGGTACCAGAATTGCTCAGATTCAGCAGAATGGCCTCGGTGGTGATCCTTGGATTCTTCTTGGCCTCTCGCATTGCCATTCTTGCCAGCGCAGGGGTCACTTTTGGCTTCCTACCACCATGCTTTGAGATTTTTCACAGTGTGGAACTCCTTGTACTTATAGATTATGCTTTGCACTGGGGCCACTGGCACTTGAAACACTTGGATATGGCTTTATAGTCTTTCCCCATCCTGTGAGCAGCCACAATGTGCAACCACAGGTCCTCACTAAGCTCTTTGGTTTTAGCCATGACTCTCCTAGTGTACTAGAATTGACTAGTAACTGACTAGAGAACTACTGCATCAGCTGTTCTCAATTTGTAGTTGATTAGAATGCTCTAGAACATGGTAAAAATGACCAGGACCATTATAATTGGTACAGAAGCTTGCAATTTCTCAAAAATCTGCGGCAATTTCAAGGAGTATGAATAATTTGACACGACATTTTTAGTAAAAACTGTAAAAAAAAAACAGAAATAGTTCAAATTTATCATTAACATCTCTGACACAACGTCTTACCATCTGGTGTCACTTGTTTGTGTCATTTCCAGCCAGATGAAACCTACTGGTCAAATAAAAAAAATCACAATTAATCAAAATTTGGCATGGGTATGGATAATTTTGGGCTTAACTGTATATTCATAAGTGGTCATCTCTCTCTTTATCTCTCTGTATGCGTATGTATCAGTATGATCAGCATGGGACTGCAATGGTGTGCACTCATAATGATAAGACATTGAGACCAAAGGATCAAAATGAGTGTGTAAACTTTATTTTTCAAAAGGTACATTAATACCATGAGAGTGTGTGTGTGAGTGTATGATCGTGTTTCCCTCTCAGACTTCTAGTAACTGTCCAGTAAGAGCTGGGTTCCTGTCTTTGATAAGACACAGAGTGATTTGACATAGTCTCTCCATAGATCTCTCTAACTGCTCAGGGACCTGAAAACACACGCACACACAGACACAAACATACACAAGAGGGAGAGAGTGAGTGAGAGACAGAGAGAAAGAGAGAAAGAGAGAGAGAGGGAGAGAGAGAGACAATACATTTGGACTAAGTTTACAGATATTAAAGTATGATTTCCTGTTTCCTGTGTGATGCAATCAAGTTAATAATTTCTTTTGATTCATAGCAAAACCTCAGTGAAAAACAGACATGTACAAAAAACAAACAACCGATCATCTAGCTTTTAGAATAATACTTATCAGAAAAAGACACAGAAACTGTCTAACAGTTAAAATGTTTCGTGTTAGTAAAATGCAGTGTTTGGATATTCTAGGTGATCTCTTCCAAATACAAAACTGGGACCACAATCAAGTGTACAAATCATTGTGATTCTTTTTTTTTAATCAGCAAACATATTTTAACTATTTGTAGTGTGAATGTTTGTCAACAGCAGAACAGTTTTGCAACAACAGAAGCCATGTGTTTGAGCCTGGACCCAAGTAAAACAGAGACAGAACAAAAACCTATATGAATGACACAATTCATTCTTGCCTAATCCACCTGCGTAAAAGACTTCCTAAGACATGTTCCATTTGATGGCTCAGCTACCTAGGCTGTTTGAACTCAGAGGGTAAGAAGCAAACAGTAGAGAGTGGGAAGCGTACCACAGTGCAGTCCAGAGAGACACCGTAAAGTAAAACATTTCTCTGTAGGAGCTCAGCCGCCAGGTCCTTGACGGTGACTGACTCATCTGTTTTTTGGCTAGGACATGTCCGCTCATTTCCCTTCAAAAGAACCTGTCAAAAACAGATGGGATCCCAAAAAAAACCCATAAAAATACATGGCTTTCTGTCCTCCAGAACATGGAGACATTTCTAGAAAAACCCACATGTTGTTGTTGAATCAGTTGGTTTATTCAAGGTGCTATGAGTAAAGTGTAAAAATGCATTTGAGTTTCTGCACGTTTGTTCAGAGAGTCTAATGTATGTCTAGCAACACATAGACCACAACTATTGGTTAATTACAGCACAGGGTCATTAGACCTGTCTGCTTGACTTGAATTGTTGACTGCTACAGCTATTTTACATAATAACTCTTGTATTAACAACTCTGTGACTGTCTAAACATGCATTCCATGAAAGGTGCCTTAAAATAGAGACAACACTAATTGTACAGTAATTATCAATAAAAATCCCTCCACAGATACGAACCCACACAATGACGACTGGATATAAAAGAGAATGACTGGACTCTTCACAGGCCTGGACCAGGTCCAGTATCTCACACAGGCTAGAAGTGTTCACCTGTGGAACAGACAGAGCAGGTCAGAGCCCGGAAGTCTGAGCCCACAAACCACTCACAAAAAGTCAATGTGCCAGCGCTAAAGGAATGGGGGGAAAAAAACATGTAACCAGTACTCATGGTTTCTGTTTGCGAATATGGACTCATACATAAGATGAAAATTTGGTCACTCATTATGATTAATTTTGCCAAACTTGTGCAATAAACACATACAGACACTTGGATGAAGTTCCACGTCTTTGAAAGGGACACCGTGTTGCTTCCTTTGGTGTTTGGTTTAATATCCACTGCCTGAAAGAAACCCAAAAACAGAAAATATTAAACTGACAAACGTACTTTAACATGACCGTTAAAGAAAAGCTTTGTAAAATTACAGGTGTGCATCTGTTTATTCCAGGTAAATGCATTGACCATGTCTTTGTTAATTACTCAATCACATACTCTATTTGGTACACGATGTTCTTATGTGAGAACAAATCAACCAAAATTATTCTCCGTAACTTCTCTCTGTGTCCTCCATTCTTTACATTTTGCACAAAATGGATCAGAAAAATCATCCGCGATCTTTAGCTAGTACCCAAATAGTTTGAACAGCTTTGGGTGATGAGATAACAAAAACTGAAAATATTACTTAATTACAGGAAACACTTTTCACTAATTTAGTGAACATATTGATAACCACAACAGTCCAAACCAAAAGCAACCAAACAATACAAGAGACCACAAAACAAAAACAAGTTTCCAGCCTCTCTGGGTTATTCCTAGCTAGTCTTTGTCTTCTTTCCATGGACTTACCTGAAGGAATCACTTGTTTTTATCTAGTCATATAGCAAACATATATTTAGCACTACGCGTGGCTATATTGCCAACAAGAACATGATGAAACCAAACTGTCTGGCTTCTATTTCATGCATTGTGATATGTTTAATTATGCAAAAGTGGCGATCAGCTCAAAATCATGTTTTCAAAAATGTCAAGGAATAATGTAAACCAAGGAGCTCAGCAATCTTGGCTAACATATTTGTACATGAGACAAAAGACATTAGAAAACAGGATTACGTTTCACTGACGAGCTGCTCATGATTTCACAACTTCAAAACTTGTGAATTTTCATAATCTGACCAGAACCAGTCATCCCTCTTGACCAGAAATATTTGCATATTCAAATACAGATTAGAAATGTTAAAATCATAGTTGAACAGTCGTATCTAAAATGAAGGAATACACTTCATGTTAAGTAATATCCTTAATGATAACATTTACACACTGAACCACATTTCAGCCACTACCACACAGTTAAAAACAAGTACGTCTGAAATGTTGAACCTCTCGAATACATATTTAAAACCTATGTACCTGCATGCTCTGAATGGTTACTCAGTATTCAAAAACAGTTCATCATCATTTATTCACCATATAATGTCTTGATATTAAGACAATGTAAAACATAGTGCTTCTGATTCTCTGAGCAAGAGCACTGTTTCAGTTCAGTTTCAGTCACAATGGCCTTCCATAACCCTACAGCTGCATTACAATCATATTTACCAACATACCACATTATGGGCAGAGAGGTGTTTCTGGTATTTGCCAGCCAGCTCAGCAGAACCGCCTGTGATAATGCACACTGACTGAGAGAGAGTCTCTGAAAAGACAGAGAGAGTGAAGAGCATCAACACTGCAGGTAAATGAACAGCACACAAATCTCACAGTAACATACATATTACATACACGTCTCAGTTGGTTTTTCAGATTTTATCGGCAAACTTTTTACAGCAAACTGTTGCTTTTCCATTTCAATACTTGCTTCACAGAAATGACAATCAAATGATTACATAAGAGACAGAGTGGACATTTTTATTGTTCCACTCTGCCTCTTTCTCCTCCTCTTTCAGAAGATATGCTGTATACAGAACTATACAGAACATGTTTTTTTCATTGTTCAAGATTATTTATTATTTATGTTTGTGCAGCAGTGGCCATCAGTTCAGTAACCAATCAGAGTCATACTTTCAACAATGCCACGGAATAACGATCCCATGGAATAACAATGCCACGGAATAACATAGACCAAGCCTAGCTGAGCAATCTTGAATGGTATATTTGTACATGAAACAGAATACATTAGCAAATAGGATTACTTTTCATTGAGAGACTGCTCTCAGTTTAAAAATGAGTGGTTTTCACATGTAGACTTATACAACAACTCTATTACTGCAAACATACAACCTGTGAGCGAAAGTGAAATTTTTTTTAAATAGATCGAGTTCATTGTCTTGACTGGTCGATTCACATTCCTGCTGTTGACACACTGAGCCTTATTCTAAATAAAAATGGAGGTCAAAAACAAACCACTTCCCATATTAATGCACAGATCTGTTATTAAGAGAACTTTTTAAAAAGAACTTAACTGGACCTTTTTTTCTTGGGAAAAGCTGTGTTATGTAATTACATAAATCTATCCCTTCTCTGATTTGCGCATTAGTGTATTTAATAATGACAGTAAAACACAGGAGGCAGTGCATTCCTGAGACAGCCAGTACCGACTAGAGCACTGAAATTCATCTCATATCTAATGACTGTATTAAACTGCATCAACATCACAGTATCACACAGCATAGAGTGTATTAATGCCTTAAACACACACACACACACAAACACACATACACAAACAGAGATATTCCACCAAAACAATGACGCATACCTTTAAAAATGGATTCAACAGCAGCCAAATCTCGTTTATAGGTCACCTAAACACCAACAGACAATTGTACAAAATTAAAGACACAAAATTGAGCATGTCTTTCTCTGTATACATACACATATATAAGCTTATGTGCTTCATTACTGCGTAGCTATCTAAAAGACAATGCACCCTGGGAAAATACAGCAACAGGAGGTTGGATGCAGTTACAGCTGTACATACTACACTGCTGTATACTGGGAAAGTCTACTGCTACATGGCCATTTACACTGTCACACCATAGCCATACGGCCAACCTTGCCACACACACAAACAGATCTGTGGTTGGTGTTTCAATGACACAAGTCAACTTTGACCATGCTGAGACACAATATTTGAAGCAGAAGTATGTATTTATGTAATCTAATGTAAACAGGATCCTTGTCTCTTACTTTAAACTGTGTAGGCAGTCCTTCAATGAGTTTAGCATTAGTGTTACAGTAGTGTAGCGCCAGGTGAAGACACTCGGTACCAAACTCAAAATCAAACTCACTGCACTGCAAACACAAAACAGAACAAATATTAACCTTTTTGAACACATTACATATAAATATAATATAAAATATGCTTATTTATAAAACGCTGTTACTTGGAGAGCTACCAGTTTCATTAATACAATGGCTACTCTTCAGTAGTTTCCTGAAGTTCTCACAGAGAGTCACAGACAGAGTCAGAGATAATGTCAGTTGTATTTTGACTATGAAAAGAGGGGTATGATATCCACAAACGCTGAGACTACAATTAGGAGAATTTGTATTTACATATTTTTAAAAGATGTGCAGTTTTTCATAGTATGAGTCTTTCATCCTGTCGAAACATGTGTTAACTCCATCCTAAGGTCCAGGAGTAAGGGCATCTTTTGAAAACACTAAGGTTTATTCATGGCACCGCCCTCCACTGGCTCATCTACACCACACCACAAGTTAGAGCTGTCCTGAGAGCCTCATGGTAGCAGGACCCTTACCCTCTGGTAGGCCTGGCAGATGACGTCATAGAGAAAACCCTGTGGCATCTCACTGGCTCTGTACTTGGCCCGCTCTAACGAGTGGTCCAGGTAACCCTCTGTAGTCGTGGCGATCACCGTAGAGACGAGAGGACGTATAACACCAGAGGCCTGAGAGGAGAGTGGACTCTAGTCCGTAAGTCTCAATCAGATTACTTCAGAACAATTGCATCTTTTTTCTTTTACTTCTTTAGATGTAGGCCTATTCCTGACACTATTAACTACTGTTACGATGTTGTGGAGCACCTAACAAATTGCTGCTGTCCCTGTCTCTTCCTTGTCTGTCTGTTTTCCTGTAGGTGGAGCCTAATGCAGTGATTAGTTTGCGAGCAAGGCTTCTCCTATTTAAGCCATCCCGCTTAAAGATGTCTCTCTCTCTCGTTCTCCGCTTCCCTCAGGCAGACATGCTGGGAACCTCTTACGTTTAAGTTTTGTGTTAGTTAAGTCGATCTTAGTTTGTAAACACTTGATTTCTTCATCTGTAAACGGGCTTGACTTTTGGTGTTGGCTAATGATTATTTAGTTTAGGTTCAGTTAGTGCAGTCAGAGAGCAGACTGGAAGACTCACACCTTTTCTTTTCCTGGGCCCAAGGCAAGTTGCTTTACACCCCAGGAAGACAGATTGAGGTCCTTCCTTTGTTTTCTGTTTTTTGTTGTTGTTCCGCCACGCTCCGTTATTTTTGATGTCATTTATCATTAAGCTTGTAAAAATTTCCCCCCTACGGAACTGAGTGGGCTTTTTATCTTAAAACGTCCTGCTTTGAAAAAAAAAAAAAAGTCGGGCTCGTAACAACTACTAAAAGGCAAATACAATACGCCCAGTCTTACTCCACTCCAGCTGGCTATCCTGGCTACTTCAGAATCAAAACTGGGAAGGTAATCAGAACACAGGGACTAAAGAAATTACACAAAGCAAGGAGAAGCAAACAATGGTGCCACTTCATACAGTTCAGTTTTTTCCTAATTGGTTTAACCAGAAGTTCATATCCCCAAGAGCATGTTGCCCAGTGTGTGGGCAGCAGGTAACATGCACTCTGAGACATAAACGCAGATAGACACACTTATTCTTCACCAGGTGTGTTCTTCCTAAACTTTTGCCATTTCTTTCCTGATCCTGACATCATAAAAAGTTAGTACTGCTTTGATAAAACTGGAGTGGCTGATCATTTACAAACATAGTAGTTGCTACTATATGGCAATAGCAGTTGTGTCTATGTATAAACAAAGACTTTCACTGTTGAATGACTCTCTGACCAACCAATCAGAGAGAAGCTACAGGTCTAAAGAGGCCGAACAGCTTCACATCACTGTTTGCATTTGTAGGCATGCAATATCTCATGTGATATCTCTAGTATAAAAGTATATTTCTCTAATAAGTTTTAAATGATGAAACAATCTGATATTGTGTAATCAGAAATGCTACCACAACTGAGATGAAACTGTTTTTAAGTGCCTCCTCCAATTAGCTGTTCCACTGGTTGAAATGAATACAGTGAAACTAACTGCAATGTACCAACCCCTTGGTCTTTGGCAGCCATGGTGACCTTGAGAAGAAGGTCCTCTTCCACAAAAGGTCGCACTGCATCGTGGATGATAACCACCTTGGGTTTGGTGAAGGCTGAACCGTCTGTCTGCTCACTGAGGGCTTGCAGTCCGTTATAAATAGACCTGTGCCGTGTGCTACCACCCTGCACCACTTTCACTTTCACATGATGGAATTTATGAACAATGCTCTGCATCAAATCCTGGGTTTCCTTGGCAACTACAACCACTATGGCTTTGATCCATGATACTCTGTTAGGAAAAAGAAAACACCATTTAGTGCTTCAACTCAAAAGAATTTCACAATATCATTGATTCTTTTTTAATTAATAATTCTTTTTGGACAAAATTTTTTATTAAAAAGTATCCGTATCTAAAGCAGTATGAGAAAAATGCTTGAGAAAGGATTTTTTCCGACTTTTTTATTTATTCAGGGCACTAATTGTTTATCCACACTGTGTAAGGAAACAGTCCTGTGGTAGGTTTACTCCTTACAGAGTGAGTGTTCCTCAGGGTGTCATCACAATCATGTTTTTACGTGAGACAAATGAATTTTGAAAAATATCATTTCAAAACACAAATTTTCATCAGTGTTAATGAATGAAAGGATACACCCGAAAGCCTGAAGAAAAACTTTTTGTGACAGTATAGCTGGAGATATTGTCAATAAACATAGATAATGTTCTGGTTACCCGCTCCAGTGGCTAAATAAAAAAAATCATTGGCAAAAATGCATTGTCCACTTTTTCAACTTTTGTATAACTGATCTGAACATGTGCAGCCATAGTCCAGACTCACGGAAGAAATTTAAAAACTCTATGGTACATCTTCATAGGTAAAATGTGTTCATACTGGCTGCTTATCCAGGGTCCTACAAAATCATTCACTCATTCATTCATTCCATCGATGCCTGCATCCAAAGCTGTTCGTGAGAAGAGAGCTAATTCAAATGGCTTATCGTAGCAACTCTAAGCATCCCATCTGTCCGCAGAGCAACTATGACGGATATCATGGACTCCGTTACTGATGCGCTGAAAATGGTGTTTTGGTTGTGCTCTAAAGCTTTATCGACACTACAAAAGGAATGTAGTGTTTTCTCCTTACAGATGGTTTATCTCAGTGACTAAACCAATAATAAAGACAATTAACACCATGTTGTGGGACTGCTTCGTACTCTCTGCGTACCATGACGTGCAAACATGTAGAAGTAAGACACTTTTTGTATGTTCTTATTTTGTCATGATTTTTTCGTATGAGCAAAACACCCATGCTGGCATTGTTAACACCGAAGAGCAAGTTGAATGGATTACAGCGACACCAAAAAACACAGTCTACAGGCGATAAAAAAAAGTACTGCCCCAAGTTAGTCTTCCTACTAATGAGTCAGACACAATGACCTAAAAGAATAAATTAACATTTACAAAATACTACTCTTGGACCTATTGCAAGCAGAATAAGACCACTGCCAAACTGTGAAAAGGCATCTTTAGACTGTATAGCGGATATTCGCTTTGCATCATCATCAGAATTCATGAGTTACTGGTGTCGTAATGACAGAAGCCGAACCATACCTTTCGAATGCTTGAATTGTGTAGCTTATCAATGGTCTGTTAAGCACCGTAACAAACTGTTTAGGTGTGGTGAGTCCCGTTCTCTCTCCGGACCCTCCAGCGGGTAGCACCACAGCTACCGGGAAATCAACAGTGCAACGGTCCTGCATTTGTTCTCTCAGTTCGGTCTCAGGTGTTACACGATACCCTGGATACAGTGGCCTGTCGGGCATAAATATGCTGTCCTGCTGTGATCAGAACAGACAAGCCGTATGCGGTGGGTTACGAAGTGCGCCATGAATTCCTGCGAATGTGAGTCATCTTTATCTTTTCAGTCTAATTCCGTACCTAACCAAAAGTTTACTCTTTCCAGCTCTACTGCTTTCAGTGCTAACGCAGCGCTCTACAAACCTGTTCAGGACTGCAGTGGTTGAAGCATCGTAAACTATCACCACATCTTTTGCATTGTATTGGTGTGTCGTCAGCGAATGTTTCAAATTCGTCCTTTTTAAACGAATCCTTACTTAAATCACCGTTTTGTTACGATTTGTTCATTTCGTTTGTCTCCCTGATACAAGCGCTAAGCTAAAAACATACACAAGACCCTATTTTGCACCTGGCCGGCTCTATCAAATGACGTAGCGGGGCGGGCGGGGCTCCCGGATGAAACCAAGATACATGTGCCGAGGTCTTCTCATCCGCCCCTGTACCTCTGTAAGATCTTTTCTCTACTTAGCCGTGGGAGAGTCCTGCTAATGCTAATGGCTACTCTCAGACACGTCATTTCATAAATATTTTTCTCTGCGCTCTTTAAGAGTACCAAAAGTGGTTTACAGTGAAAATCGAACATCTGTAAATGCTCATGTTTTTATTTCATCTGGTAAAAACAAACATAAAAAAAATTAAAATTGATGAGAATTAAGCTTAGCTGACTGCTCTTCATTACCTGAATCCTCTCTCTAACGTCTAACGACAAAAAGAAGCTATATTACTATTAACTAATAATAATTATAATAACAATAATAATAATAATGAGAAATCTGAATCATGCTGTACTAAGTTCCTGCATTTACTTTTCTGTTGATAGTATTTTTTTGCTTTGTTTTCCTTCACCATTACACTAACGTCAAGACCAAAGATGCAGTTACACGTATTTTTATTTGTGTTTTTAAAAATAAGAGATGCTCTGAATTTTGCAAGCTATGTGGTGCAGGCCTGCTTTGCAAAACACATCCAAAACATCTAAAATCTAGAAGTGATGTTTATTTAATAGTCATAGTTTTTCTCTTTCCTACATTAAAACATGTCATACAATACTCATTTTCCATTCTCACACCATTACACAACAGTAATTAAATAGATAATGTACTGTGATTGTAAATAATAACAGGGTCTTGAAACACAGGATGATTTTAATTCAGAGTCACAGAAACAGACTGGCTGTCATACCACTGTCATTCAATGGGATGACTGCCATAGTCTTCTCTATGCATCATTAGTTAACTCTATGAGCAGCCCGTTTGTGTCCTTAAGGCATGTGCTTAATGTCTCTCATAAATATGCTGTCCATACTATCCTTCCTTAGATCTGTTCAGGTCATCATCTTTAGTATCCTGTCCATTTAAGGTAGACTGTGTAAACCTTATTATTTTGACAATGGAGAGCATCAAAGACAAAACAAAACAAAAATGTCACAGTTATAAGCGACATTGTTTGCAAAGCTTTGTACAGATCGCTGTTCTTGTTGAGGTTCTTGTTTGATGTAGCCATAGAGAAAACCTCTGCTCCATTTCCCACATGCGCCTTTGAGAATCCTTGGTTTACGGGATGTTCTTGGACGAGCGGACAGCTGTTCGAGTGTGTGGATGCTGGGTTTTCTTGTCTGGTGGGGTTCAGTTTACGTTAATGGGGGTGGGGTCAGGGATGGCTCCCTCGCTCTGGTTGTCTGAGGACTCTGGGCTTGCTCCTTCATTCTGATCCGCACTCAGCTCCTCCATGGCATTAGTCACCTCCTCTACCGCCTGATTCTCCTCAGCTGCACGAAAATAAAGCTCACAATTAGCAGGTATGCTAAGAGTCTGAGTTCACAGTCCTGTGGTTAACCAATATCTATTCTGCTCTGGACGACACTTTTAAGCTTTATTTATTCATTCATTTATTTATTTTTACTTATGTATACTCACCCCCCCACACACACACACACACGCACACATGCACTTTTACACAACCAAATCCAAAGCATATTTAAAGTATTTGCATAGTTGGTTCTTCATTGTGTACTTTAGATTCCATCACGGCTTTGTTTCCCTCTCAGTCTGCTCCAGGTACCCACACAAAAAATATTCACTAGGTGCTTTGGTGGTGTCAAATCAGCACCATGCCCCCCCAGTACCTTTGGCCATGTAATAAAAACCCATGTTTTCTCTGAAATACTCTTACAAAGTCTACGTTTCGCACTTTCCATTTGGGAAGCATCCTATTTCTCTTACATACACTTTTACTATTACTACTATTAGACCACATAAAAGCACAGAGAAGGCCTGTACCTTTGGCCTGTTTCTCCAGACGTTTCGCTGATTCGGCCTCATGTTTGAGCCTCTGCTCCTGTAGTTTCTTGCAGACCTTCTTATGACTGAACCAGTGAAGCTTCTGACATTCCTGATTACAGTAAATTACCTGAGGACACAGAGAAACACTGTCATCCCAACACTGCATGTTTGCCCTGTATCTCACTGCAATGCAAAATCTGTGATTACTTGTTGATGAGGTTACCAGATTACCATAGAAACAATCTGTCAACACTAGGAAAATGGATGGTGTAATGGATATCTTGTGAAAGTACAATAGAGGTTTTAATCACAAAATGATGCATTTGAACTAAAACACATAGTAAGAGAGTACATTTCAAGATACATTGTAGTTTGTGTGTAATGACAGTTCGAACTACAACCACGACCTTGTACGCTCTACAAGTACACAAGCATGAGTATTTCTGAAAAAGGGCCTTTTCATTGAATAAACCTATCCAAGAATTGTGTGTATTCCAAGGCACAAAACAAACAAAAACCTAATGTGCCTTGGATCCACTTTGTTGTAGATCTTAAGAGGATTTTGGTTGATTACCGATTTGCAGATGGAGCATCTCTTCTCTGCCCCCTTCTCCCCACATGTGGTGCAGAACTCAGCATCCATGAAGCCAACCTGACCTGTGATGGCCTGGGTCAGCACTGACAGGGCCGTGGGGTCGTTACCCTAAAACGACGGACAAAGTCACAGGCAGGTCAACACAAAACACGAGCCTGCACTTTACCAAAGCCTCAGGCAGACTACAGACGATCAAACAATATCACCAACCTCACAATATCTCCAAAGACATACATTTAGGATCATGTCACTGAACAGAGGGGTGTGACTCGTACCCTCTCTAATGTCTAAGGTACCAACCACCAGTGCCAGAGCAGCACAGATTCAAACAATGGCTTTTCCAAACACTCATTTTCTAACATCCAGTCACAGAGGCTTTTCCAAACACTCATTTTCTAACATCCAGTCACAGAGGCTTTTCCAAACACTCATTTTCTAACATCCAGTCACAGAGGCTTTTCCAAACACTCATGTACCCAATAAACATCCAGCCACAGAGTCACACTATTGTTGTTTTGTCGTCATGGCATTATACTAAACTCTAACTCATAACTACACCTGGCCACCTCAGTGACCCATCTGTCTACCACATCAGTCAAACTTATATCAAAAGTGCTAAATGAATGCGTTCATTTATAGTTTGGCCTGATGGCGGCACCAACGGATGAATTCAGTTATAAAGTACAGTTCAGTATTCATTCAAATGAGACTGTGTATTGAGAAGTAATCTCCTCCACAGTTAGAGTCTTGGGTGGGGGCATGGAGAGACAGCATGTATCAGATATGAACATAATTCTTTAAAGGAAATGTCAGCATAAACCTCCAGCAGTGTGGTACAGAGGGAAACTTTTTTTATTTATTATTTAGTTTTAAATCTTGACAATTGTTCAGTTAAACACCTACAGCTGGTTAAAGGCAATGTGAAGACTAAACTGGACGTTAATCTGAATATGAGCTAATGATAATTTAAAAAGAACCATGATGGAATGAACTTGGTTAGTTCATATGTTTGGTATCTACAATCATGAGCTGTTGTAACAATTTTAAATCGAGGGGCAAGGGTTTCCTATGATGTTACAAAGTCCTGCACTATGACAGTATTGAAAAATAATGCTCTTATCTGCACTGTCCTGTATGGGTATTTGCCATAGACAGTCAAGACCTGCAAGGCAGTGCAGCCAAGAGAAAAGCAAACACTCCTCCAACACCACTGTGAGTTGTTACAGTGTATTAATTTATAAATAAGAGTATCTAAAGCTATTTTAACAGAGAAGTACTCCACCCAAAACAGAACAGGAAAACACAGACACATACATCATGTGATCAATTCATGTTTTTTGTTCTTATGTTTTTGTAAATGAGACCTCTGACAGTATTGTGTAGGACAGAAGAAGTGTCTGTTTAGAAGAACACACATGTGGCAAACAGTGTTTCACGTTTGACTCACAATCTCAACTGGAGATATGGTCCTGACCAGCTGCTGGAGCAACGTTGCATCACAGTATGGAAACTTCCGGATGCATTCACGGATAAACTTCTCCTGAAACACCGGGAAGCCATCGTTTTCTCTGCCTTTCAGCAAACTGGACACAGAAAACAGGAGGCACAAATTAAGACAGAAAGAATAAAAAGAAACAGAAAATAGCCAAAACAGAAAAAAAAGAAATTTGGGGCATCTGCCGAATATCTTATCGATCATCCAAGATTTCCTTCTACACAGGCAAAGTGTATCCCACAGCCCCACCCATTTCACATGTCATATTATCTGACGGGACACAGCTGAGGGGCCAGAGGTACAGGTTCCACTCAGGCTCCAACTCAAATGAAAGATGTACTGTAAAAACCCAGCCCTGCATATGTAAGAGGCTTTTTCAAGAGGAAACACAGTTACTGCAGTCTGCTATTGCTCAGACAGAAATGGATCAAATTAGACTGAAAGAGGTCCCGAGTATGAATCAAGATTCATGGCCTGAAAGCTTAACCAGACACTGACAGGACACAGTTATTATGTTGTCATGAGAGCTGTCAAAACCAGTTTTAACACATTGTCAATCTCCAACATGCATAGAACAAGAGTTATCCAAACAGACACTCACCCAGCAGAATTAAGGCTAGGCAGACACTAGATGACTCTTAAAATCCTAACAGGGATGCCAATTACAATTCACAGTACAGCACACTATCTAAAAATCTAAGTCCACATGGGTGTTCAGATAAAAAAAGCTTAGCATATTCTGACTGTTTATGAACATCAGATCTTAACCCAGATGACAACCCACTCCTAACTTTGCTCATGCTTGAGAAGCTCCAGCCCAAATTTCCAACATGCCTGAAAATGATTAGGGGCATCGCAAACTGAGTGGATGGCTAGAACGACTATTAATGGCGCATTTTTTCATCCACTCAAGGTGTGCGACTGCTGACATGCAGATTTGGTTACAATGGGATCATGAGAATTTCAGTGGCCGGATGAAGTGTGAGAAATATCCTGTGGTTTCTGTCTGGTGCTAGAGGTGGTGAAGGTGACTGGTACGACAGCTGGTCTGTAGGAATGTGTTTCCCCTAATTACCATTTGATGAGTCCGTCCAGTTTGTCCTCGCGGTCTTTGATGAAACAGCTGCATTTGTGTAGCACACAGCCAATGTAGTGCATCTTCATGGCCAGCACCTCATTCAGGTCCTGCTGCTTCACGCATTTCTCACAAATCAGCTCCATAACACGCCGACACTTCTCCAGCGCGTCCGTGTCCATCAGGAGCGGATTCTCCTTCACCAGCATTACCAGCTACAGGGGAGAAGACCCAGACCAAAATTACAGGTCAAAGAACCGTTCATCACAGTTTTTAAACCTCTGTTACCAAGCTTCATTATCTCCAAGCTTCATTAGCACTGCACGTGATTAACACCATGTATTACTGATGTCAAAGTCTTCTTTTAGAGATATGTTTTCCCTACATCTGCAAATCAACCTCCCAAAGCTGTAGGCCAAAACTATCCACAGTGCCCCCAATGGCCTCTGCTGTATGTACAACATGGCCAGTGACACAGAATTCAGTCATTTATTATAAAAAAAGAAAAAGAAAAGAAAAAAAAGAAAACCCTGTCCACAGCATATCTTCATTATGTACAAGGCCATGAATTTCAGATTCAGTAGCACTGAAAACGCAGTTACAGGACCCTGGATTCTAACATTTTTTTTTTTTAATTTAGATCAAAGATGACCATTGCTGAGATACTTCTCCACCCAATTTACAGCATCATGTACCTCGCTGGCACTGTTACCTTAACAGGGTTGAGGTTTGTGCTCATGATGATTTTGTGCAGTGGCCCAGCCAGTTTGGGAGGCAGCTTAGGTTCCTTCTCAAGCCCCTGTGGTTTAGTGTAGTAATCCAGCCTCGCTCGAGAGAAGAAGTTATTTATTACAGTCACACAGTCATGCTGCCCTGCAGGGGGGGGAAAGACAGGAAAGGAGAATGAAACGCAGCAGTCTTTCATAGCAACCCCGTCCTCTGGAACTGCATGACATTTCATGCATTTGTCTTATTGAACATCCTGATCATGCCTTGCAGTTCCCAGCAGCCCCAGAGAGCTTTGCTCTGAGGAGACAAGTGAAATAAAGAGAGCTCCCAGAAACGAATCAGAGAAACACTGCTGAAAAACACAAGGTTGACTATATCCAATACAGTGGTCCCTCGCTATAACGCGGTTCACCTTTCGCGGCCTTGCAGTTTCGCGGATTTTTTTAGTGCAATTTTGCATGCTTTTTTTACAGCGCATTGTGTTCTGCGTCCTGACTGGCTGTAGACCATTGTCAATCAATCTCCTCCATGCCGTGTCTCCTGTACAGTACAGAATGCGTTCAGCTTGCCAAATTTACATAAATCTTCGATCGCTAGCAGTGTGACTCTGAAGTGCTGTACTGTATGTTTGCAAGTTTTCTCCCCAACAAACCCCACAATGTTGACGAAACGTTCTGCACCGTCAAAGGCACCTGCGGTAGCACCCAAAAGGCAGAGGAAGATGCTAACTGGACATGCGAAAGGAAGTTTTACAGCCTTAAAACATCTATAATAATTGTAAAAAATAAAGCTGACTACTTCGCGGATTTCGCCTACTGCGGGTTATTTTTAGAACGCAACTCCCGCGATTAACGAGGGACCACTTTATTCCCATTTACATTTTTACTTTTTACATGAAGCAATGCAAAACTTTAAAACACAGTCAATCTCTTGTTTGGAGGCCAAATAAAACTCTGTTGGTCGTGCTGCTGTCATACCAACAAAGGCAGCCATCTGTGCTGCAGTTCTGCCTACTGAGTTCACCACATCTGTCTCCGCTCCAGCGTCCAGCATCATCCTGGTGATGTCAGTCTTTCCTACAGATGGAAACAGACACACTTCAAGAATGACTGCATTCATTTTACTTTCATTTCCGCTGTAAATGCACAGGGCTGTAGAGGTACTGTTTCTTGTTGCAGGGTTATTTACAGACCTACATATCTAAGGGATAACAATATGTTTGAACAATCTGACTATTTTTCTCCTGCTTCCTTAAGGAAAAATCTGAACCTACAGAATGAGCTCGGCTTCACTTTTAAGCCATTCAGCCTTAAGAGCAAAAGCAACAATGCAGAGCACAACAAGACATGAAGGTCATATAACAGCATTATGATAGAGGCTAGTATTGAAATCGACTTGAATTATAGTTCACTCAAAGCTGCTTCACACTAGATACAGGTTGAGACTACAATACACTATGGCTTCATCACAAACTTCACACAGTCTTCTCATGCGCTAATTGGCCAAAGCCACAGATTGGTGAAGGAAGACATGAACTACATTCAGGAACTAGATTCACAGAATATTAATGGATACATACCTGAGAGGCCGGCGAACATGAGGGCTGTGTAGCCGTGTTCATGCTCGTTGCAGTTAACGTCAGCGCCATGCTGAAGTAGCAGCTTGCACATCTCCGCCTTGCCTTTGTATGCAGCGTGCATGAGTGGGGTCATGCCATACTATGGGCACAAAGACATGACAAGTTGGCAAAGCTTTCTACAGAGTGTCAGAGTAATACACTGGCAGAACAAGATGAGCTATGTGATTAAATAGGTGAAAAACATAACAACTGATACAGATATTTAAATATGTTTGTATTCATTCAGGTGGGGAATCACACTTATTACTTTTCATTACTTCAAACTCTGCCAAAAAGCAGATCAAATTATTTCATTAGGAAAGGCAAGCGCACTGGAAACCTGCAAGTGACAGTAACATCTGCTATAGACAGTAACCATGTGCTTTCCTTTAAGTGTTGCTTTAGGAGCAGCGTCTCCTTCCCTGGCGTTTGCCAGTCGCTGTCAAACAAACTCATTGAAAAGCGTCCTCCGAACATCTGTCAAGAGAGCAGTTAGTCGCTGACTCACCTCATCCAGACAGTTAACTCGCACATCTTTAGAGCCGAGTAATCGTGACGCTTCTTGCACATTTCCTATGTAAACACAAACGAAGCCATCAGTTAAATATGATTTGTTACTCTGCTTTGACAACATGCTCCTAACGTACGTTAGCTTGTGAGCTAATGTGCCCAGTTTCAATGTTGAACTAATCACATGAAATTCCATAAAAAGAATCAAAAGACGGCTTAGCAGATTGGTTGACTGACAAACAAATAGCGTCTATCCGGCAAATTAGCTGCCTTATCCAGTGTCAAAGTTACTGTCATAGCCGGGTCGGAAAAAAGAAGTCAGAACCACAGAAGAATTGGGTATGCGTTTTCTGCCTTCTCTGAATACAAAAGTAGGCTAATCCAATAACCTGTTAACTGTTATGACATAGTTCCTTAAACTAACTACCTCATGCCTTTGACTGACGCCAATAACCAGCGAGCAAACAAATATTTTTACTGTTTTTCGCAGGCTAACAAACATGCGTCTAAGTTAGCAAGTTCACAGGCAAAGCTGTAATCTTAAGTAAACCTGTTAGCTCCATAAAGAGTAGCATAAGAGTATCGTAGACATATGTCTTAAACCAGCAAACACAACTACGTTACGCATTATTTATGTTATAAATGGTTGCCCATGTATTTGTCATAAAGATAAGAGGTGGAGTGCATTAGCTAGCGGTTTGCATCATGCTAACATTAGCTAGTGTTACCTGCAGCAATAACCTGAAGTAATTCCTTCTCTGTGGCAGATAAATCACCCTTCTTTGCAGTAGACATGTTCGATCATCAAGAAGACTTTAATCTATAAGGAAAAAGTATGAATGACAGTTTTGTACATTTGCTAACTTTCCATTAACCTCGTTAGCCTTATTCGTCCAAATGATGTGGAAACCTGCATGCTTAGGAGTTTGGCTTTGCTGAAGACTGGACGAGATTCGGACGCTACCATACGGAAGGCAGAGGAGAGATTGTTCTGAACATCATACATCACACTTACTACAGCACACTGTTTTGCAGCACTCGACAGAAACATGATTGTTTTAAGTACGTAACGTAATATACTAATAGATCTTTGGTAAATTATATCACTGCTTGTCGTTTAAACATTTGGAACTGTTGGTGGTGCACCTTCTCTTTGTGGTTCAGTCCAGCGAAGTCTAGAAAGTTCACATTGCCAATAATACCCATAATACGCATCGCACCTTCGTTCAACTGGTGTCCACCTATAGTAGCAAGAATCCCTTCTTAAATCTCTATAGTAGCAAGCACATTTTAAAACAATAAGATACGGCTTTTATCTCTCTGGTATTATAGGCCAATCTATCACCCGTGAGACTAAATAGATATTCTATCACCTGACAGACAACTAAGTATATACTTAGTATCTATACACAGATGTCCTCCTGTAGTATTATGTTAACTGTTTATGGCAGTAATAATATGATTAATATTTATTAGACGCACAGTTCCCGTATAGTTGCGCTGACTCGTAAGAACAGACGCCACGCATGAGATCCGTTTTCACACTCAGGTCAATGAGCGTCTCTCTGTATCCCAGAAGCGCAAATGTGGCTAGTTGGTTGCTCGAAATGAAGGAGGAGCTACAGCATTATTAGAATAATTTATGCATAAATAATATATTCACGTAAGGGCAGGTGCATGAGGTAAGGAAGGTGTACCAATCTTTACCGCAGAACAATTTCCGCCATCAAACGCTTCGCTCTTCTTTCTACTCACCGTGGAGTCCGAGAAAGGTTTCTGTAACGTATGGTATTAATATAGGCTACAGACAGGCTAAAGTTTTCGTCATGGTTTGCGGAGGGTTTACTTGCTCGAAAAATGCTCTTTGCGCACTGAATATTGTCTATGTGGTGAGTGTTCAACAAATATATATTCAAATATATTTGAATTACGTTAAATTATGTTTGACAATGCTCAAACGTTTATTATTTATTTGTTTATTTATGTTTTAAAATATATCCCGGCATACATTCCGAACAGACCATGTTTTAATAGTCAAAGGGAAATTTTATGGATCGTAAGGATTTGGCAGTGCTGCTGACGTAACATTTGAATTTAATACCTTAAGGTACTTAGTCAAAGAGCGATGAATTCGGGGCTCATTTATAGAACCTTTCTACACTCAGTCGATTTTACATGAAAATCGACAGAGGTTGCGAGTACTAAAAACTGAAACTCGTATGAAACCGTTGTTATCTATACACAAACTCCAGAGTACGCGTAAAATCTGTTGCTGATGGCAGTACAGTAGTACTATGAGCTTAACACATTTTTCCCCGTATCTGAGAATATTTTACCATTGCCCTGACGTCTGGAAGTTTACATTTACCCTTTCAAATCTATTTTTATAGTAAACCCTGTGACTTCTCAATACTTTTACAGCGGTTGTGTTTAAACATTAAGGAAAATATATAATTTAATCAAAATCATCATCATCATCATCATCATCATCATCATCATCATATCCTCTCTTTTTAGATGGTGAGTCTTCTCATGATTGGAGTTGCAGCATGGGGTAAATGGTTTGGGCTGGTCTCAAGTTTCAAAGTGGTGGCTGCAGTGATTGGAGTGGGTATCTTCCTGTTTTTTGTGGCCATCTTGGGACTGTGCAGTGCCTTGAAGCATCACCAAGTCCTTCTGTTCTTTGTATCCTTAAAAATTTGCGTCAAAAGTCGTGACAAAGCTTTTGTACTAGACCAGTGTGTGTATGTGTGTCTTCCACTCAAAATTTTATCAATGCCTTGGTATCCCTTTATGGTTCAAGTGCTACTTTATTAATATTGGGAGGGAAAGTCACATCACTGGATCCAGTGGAGGTAAATGGACTGTCACTAGCTTAGTATATTGAAGGAATTACCTTAACTTTCCCAAGTATATGATCATCCTTTCCCTGCTGTTTATTGTGGAGTTCTCAATCGCCTGTGCATCCCTGGCTATCAATAGAGAACAACAGGTAAATTATGTGGTGTCCACCTCAATCAACAGAAACTTAGTTTCATACTGCTATATTAGATTGGTAATAATTAACACTGTTACTATTAATCGCCAGTCTCCAATTTTGCAACAATGTTAAATTATGGAGAAGATTCTGAAACAGCTTCCAGAATTTGAAATTACTTTTCAAATCTACACTAAAATAAGTTGGGGCAGAGATAATGCATCCAACACTTATAAACTAAATTAGAGAAAATCATACTCAACAGTTATGGTCACAATGAAATACTGAGACAGACTTGAGTGTACAAGTGTTATCTGAGCACCTTTACACAGACTATTACTCAATGAAGTGCATCATTTACCTGGGCAATGGTTGTGTCCCACAAGGATTGGACTGGACTGAAAAATCTTGCCCTGTGGTAGGGTTTGTGAAAGTTTGTGAAAGAGTTTTTTGTGATACTGATCATTGCTCCTTTATATCTGCAGAAGCAGCTTTTAGAGGCAGGATGGGACAAGTCAGAGGTGACACAGAAAGACGTGCAGAGGACTCTGAACTGCTGTGGATTCTCTCACTTCGATAAAAACATGACATGTGATGCCGTAAGACACCATATTCTTGTTCACTTCTGTTGTTAAGAACGAGAAGACTGACCATCTGATGTGAGAATGGTGAATTATAGCCTTTTAGATCGCAGTGGTGAATAGGACAGCTTTGCTAAGGTGGTTAACCATGAATGAATCCCCAGATTCACGTGAATCTCCTTATGCACACACTGCTATAGGATAGGATGTGAACATGCTCAGCCTCACACATCTTAACCATGATGCAAACTGTGTTGATATTCTCCTCCTTACGTCACTTGCTGCCCGGTAACGTTGAGATTGTCCGTGTGCTGATTTCAGGCATGTTTCAAAGCCCAAGACTGTCAACCATGTGCAGACAAAATTGAGAGCTATGCTGACGACGCCCTGAGGTTTGTGGGGGGAATAAGCCTCTTCTTCAGTTTCACAGAGGTGAGAAAGCTTTTGGCTGAACCAGACTGGACCTGTGCTCATTCAGTGTCACCACCTGATTTAAGCTTCCAGACAAATTCTGGAGTATTTCTCTTGAAAACCTTCATCTTTTCAAAAAACCGAAGATGATGTTTTTGATATAACCATGGACAAATGGGAAGCACGGACTTAACTGAGCCACTTCACACTGAACACATGAAAATATCCTTTAGCTATTGTGGTGAACAAATAAGGAGAATCTAATTTGGTGTTTGTTTCCCTTCAGTTACTCGGCGTGTGGCTAACACACAGGTACAGGAATCAGAAGGATCCTCGGTCAAACCCTGGCGCTTTCATTTAACAAGCTTCAGGTTCAGAAGAGAATCAGATGTTCCCAGTCATGGATGAAGTAACAGATTATGAGCTTTTGTTTGACTTCAGCAGATATCTTTAGTCTTTGAAATGTAACAGTTAGAGTGTTAAACAGGTACTCAATCAGTAATATGCAGTCATAGTTATTGTATGGACAGTTGTATCACAGTAGTTAAAGAGAGGTAAGAAAAGACCATAACTGCACCAAATCTCCATCAAAGCAGGAAGATAAATCAGCTTTAACCTCCACTGTTTGTATAAAAATAAAATGTGTTGTTGTTTTTTTTTTTTAAATCAGCCATGACAAATAACCGGTGAATGATCTGTGTGTGTGTGTGTGTGTGTGTGTGCGTGTGTGTGTGTGTGCGCGTGCTGCTGAACGCATTCTTAAAGCATATGTAACACACAGAGTAGAAACAGTACACTGGAAACAAAGGCAAGCATTCAGTCTCACCTTTGATCACCTTTTGCAAACAGAGTTATCTGATGGCTCAGATATGTGGTATGACCAAAATCCTGCACCACAATTACACTACAATTCTCAGTCCACAACCTCAGCTGACTCAAAATCAATGACTTTCCAGACTTTAATGGAGCACTTTCCTTTCCTGAATTTACCAAGCCAACAACTGTTATAGGACTCTTTGGCACTGTGCTTGTTTGACTGTTTGCACCATATGCCACTCATACTGCGTAACCAGGATGTGACCAGGAAGCGCTGTGTCATTTATTTAGAAATGGTTTACCCCTCCTTCAAGGCTGCTGAACCAGTTAACTTGAAGGAAATGTTAAACTCTGCTTATGTCCAACGAGCATGTGCTTTGTTCACGAGACAATACCAAGGGAGGAAATGCATACCATTCATATTCAATGAGCCTGATGTACTGTTTGTCTGTCAGTTTAAAATTTGAACTGAATTTCCTCCACAAACACAAGTAGGTTATTTAAGCTTAAAAGCAGAATCTCAACTTACTGTATATGTGATATCTTGATATTTTGTATATACCTGTATTTTTGGTGCTGGTAGTTCTGTTTAAGGCTAAAGGGGAAGAAGCCCCAGAGTATCTGTGCTTTGGCAATTCTTAATACATTACCCTGGAAACACCTGTTTTCCCTGTTGTCATTCTTTTGTCTGTTTGTCTTTTTACATTTCAGGGTTTTTTTTTTTTGTCATTTATTACTGTATTCTTTTTATCTTTTATCTCTACACAATCATCTGTGATCCAGGATGTCAGCTTCCTCCTTTAAAAGTCCTCTTAGCAAATATGCTCAATTAGCCACTTCTTATCAGTCAACATTTAACCAGCCAGAGCTCCTAAAGGGGCCAGTCTAAAACACACACACACACACACACAAACACACATACCACATGCGTATCACACAGCTAAACTCAAACATTCACAATAGGCAAACTTCACTGCCTGTACTGCCAATGCTGGAATTTTATGAAATTAGCTTATTTGATCTAGCATATTTGTGCCAAAAATGTTTTGCGATAAACGATAAGGTTTATTGCCACTGGACAACAACCGTTAATCTTTTATTTATGTTTAATCTAAGGTTGTTCAGTCAGCCTTGCAGATAATAATGTTTTAGATAGACAGTTTTCCCTAATGAAGCCTATAGTCACAGTAGAAAAGCTGCTCAGATACCAGAGTCTTCTTCTGAAATAAAACAGTAGAGCTGTCACCTGGCTGTTTTATGCATTCAGTCTTACTGATTGAGCACTTGCTGATAGGACCCTGTACAGAAGCTCTAATAACTGTCTCATCCTTTTGATTATGCTATCATAGATAGGTCTGCTTAAGTTTCATTACTTCACTTGTCCCAGTGTGCAACCAATGCGTCCTCCTCCCTCACACAGTGTCCAGTACTTTCTAGTTTTTACTTCACTCACCTCCTGTGCTCCTCTAATATTCTTATGGCATGTGTTTTTAACAGGAACCACTGTAGACTTCAAGCATGGTTTTATACAAGTAGAATACTTACGTAGTTGTAATCATATGAAGTAATATTAATGTTACCTCAAACGCTTTTTTTTTTAACTCTTGGCGTGCTTGAGTGACTTAATGTCTCCCTCTTGTGGTTTAAATACATTACGCACTTTTGTGGTATACATGGATTTTTGTTATGTTCTATAGGACTGGTTAGTCAGATTGCATTTGTACTGAGTTGTACTGATAACAGGTAGAATACAAGCTTTAAACCTCAGTTACCAGCAACCATGGGATGAATATGCAGTGCAGAAGAACGAGAATAAAGAGCTGACCTAATAAAATGCAACCAACTCCAGTGCCATCTACCAACTGAACCATCTACTCTCCAGTGCTATCTAGCAGCTGACAAATATGTAAATGTTACATGTGAACATGACTGGTGATGAGGCTCATCCCTGCCAGACCGCAGTTGACCTTTTGTCACGTAGATCCTCTCAGCAGGACCATACGTCTTTTCTCAGCTTGTGGCAGAGCACTGGCAGTGATAGGACAGTCAGTCTACTTCTCTGGATTGGCCTGCTCAGCCCCCAGAGCTCAACTAAACTGAGTTTCAAAGTGAATTAGTAAGAGTCAAACAATTTACTATTGATAATGTAGGTACTGCATGTGATAACTGTTTGTGTGTGTGTGTGTGTGTGTGTGTATGTGTATATATATATATATATATATATATATATATATATATATATATATATAAGAATTGAGTTATTTCAAGCAAATATTAAAAGTTTTAACCTCTTAAAAATTGTTACAAACTGAATTCTATCTATCCAGTAAAGTTTTTGTTCTTACTTGAAAAAAAATCCAGTCCTTCCCATCCTTAAATGATGTGTTGTTTTTGTAAGACTACTTTTGAGAGAAGGTACTTTTGTGATCAGCACATTGTTACTTATTAAGCGTTATAATTCAAAATGTATGTGTGAGGTGACATACCAAAAGCAAGTGTCATGTAATGATGTAGTAACTGGATAAATTGACACTGAAAATATCTGAGTTGTTTCTTTACCTAAGCTGTTTCTCAGTCTCCTTAATCACTGAATGTATTCTCCAAATCCACCATTCAGACCTCTATGAAGCATCTTATTCATAAGAACCTGAAGGGACCACCTTTGTGGTTAAAACTGTCTCTGATTTGTTCAAAAGATTTCAGTGTATCATTGGTATGTAATTATGATAAGTCAGTGCCAATCTACCTAACGGATATTATCTAAGACAGCAGACCAGTACCACTCTGTGACAGCTCATCAGTGTAACTCTGTGATGCTCATACACAATAACAGAAAGATTTCAGCACCCTGGACAGCCATCGCCTGACAAACACTGTTTACAAACTCCTTGGAGCACATGGCCAGGGGGAGGGGAATCCTAACAAGCCCCACTGAGATCATTAGCAACACTCATACCTCTCCTCTCGTACCTGCAACCTTATGAAGGACTCAGAGAGTAAGAAGTCAATGAGCATGAAATGGTCTACACAACAGTTTCCACAGACCACTGCCAAACATCCTGCTTACGTACACACAAAGACACAAACATAAAAACCTGCCTAATAAAGCCCAGCTGCAGCTTCAAAATGTGCTCATAGTGCTCTAAAATGGAGCATCTATGTTCAAAATGTCTGTAGTTTTTAAAAGATTCATCCGATAGGGGTTAAAAAGAATCCCTCAAATTAACACCTGTGGATAGCACTGTAACGTCTCAATCTCACTGTATAGTTTGAAGTGCAAAGAGCAAACAAAGTCAGGGAGGAAATATTCCACTGTCAAAAGACTTTTGAAACTCATCGTATATATAGTCCACCGAGCCACTCACTGGCCCTCCGCTAGAGCCAGAAACTGTCTAAAATCATAGCTGCTGTCTCACCAGAGGGAACAAAGCCCACTAATTCAACACACATTAATAATACATTTCAAAGTTTGTTCTTGAGGTTATATAGCTCTGAGCCATTGTCTGATACAAGAACACACAGCATTTCAGTAAAATTAGAAGATACAGCCTCCAACAGCTCAGATCTTTGTTTCTTTCTCTGTAATTGTCTGTAGACACAATCCCTTTGCTTCCCTCGGTATTTGCAGTCAAAAATCAAAAATGACTGTAACACTGTGTGAAATCTCTGTGTACAAAACACACTTGGTAAGATATTGGACTTATATACAGGTCTTGGCCTAAAACAGGGAACAGCTGAGCTACAAGGGACACAATACATATTACAACCAAGTTTGCCTACAGAAGTGTGACTCCTGTCTTTTAAAGACATTTATAATTGTTTTGCTTGAGTAGAGGGTAGAAGAAACGTTATTGACTTTCTGACCAAATGCAAGACATCAGCCAGCAAAGCCCAAACACCATCAAACCTCTTCAAGCAGGTAACAGAGACCATTCAGTACAGGAGCTCTGCTGATTTGGAGATTATAATAATATACATTAAAATAACCGTGTGGTACACTTGAGGTCATGCAGCTCGCTCTCTCTCTCTCTCTCTCTCTCTCTCTCTCTCTCTCTCTCTCTCTGTGTGTGTCTCTGTGTGTGTTGTGTGTGTGTTTGTGTAGCGCACATTTCCTGCTATGAAATACAGCTATATCTAGTGATGTAGTGCTGACACTCAAAATTTCATAAATAATTGTATCCATTGGTTACGTTCTTCTGAATACTTAATCAGTCTTGCTAAAAAGTTCCAAGACATTGAAAAAAATTAAAAGACCAAGTATTACGAGCAAGTTAACACGAACTTATTTCTCTATCGTCCGTTTCATTCATCTTCATATTCGTCCGATCACTTCAGGTAAATTTCTTACACAGTTGGTTGATCGAACCCATCTATCTTTTTTCCCACTTTACGTAAAACTCTGTTTTCCTCGCAACAAATTACTGTCTGGAAATCTCTGGCTCAGGACACTGATATTTTAGGCAACATTCAAAAGTAACGCTTTTCGCTGTTTTCTATAATAATTAGCTGTTAGAAAAATGCCTTTTTGTTCAATAACGCTCTTAACATTACGATGTGATAAATCCATCGATTTTTCCTTTGCTAAAATACATTTAAGTATAAAAAAATCAACTTATTTACCTCTTGAGATATTCAAAGTGTATGCTGGGGGCACAGTTTTAGTCTACCAGGTTTACCACCTTTCAAAGGCCCATACGCCTAGGTAAAATAAATGATTTTAACGTAAATAACGGAATTTAAAAATAATGCTGAGCTATGAAAAGTTCATATCGAGTTTCTGTGGCATAAAACACCGGGTAAAAGCTTATATATTTCCATTTCAATGATCAATATACTCTTCAATTAATTGATATTTTTTTTAAAACTGCACATTATCGCTTATTTTGTCAATATTTTCAGCTGATGCCAAACCATTAGTAGGCCTATATATGACATTTCCCAATTAAGAGTATATAAACCATTCTGTTATGTCTTTTCGTGTGTACGTTTCCGTGTGCTTATTTATTCGCTAATATGAAATACAGGCACAATTAGTGATGACATTCAAAAAAATAATAAAAAATGATAAACATGGTATCCGCTGGTAACGTAGTAACGGCGTCGACACGTTACGTAACAACTGCAATAGAATCTACTTAAAAGTTCTATGATTTCTCGACGAATAATTTACAGACCGAAAATCGTTAGTTTAGAAGGCTAAGCAAAGCGACTAAAATAATTGATCTTACTTAGTAATGGAAGGTCGCCCAGTTGACCCTACTCAGGAGGTACCGAGGGCAATGGAAGGTCTGCTTAATAAGGATGGAGGAATCCAGTCCATGGAGGTGGTTGACAGTATCTTTAGGTAGGTAACACATAACATTCACACAAGTAATGTCGCCACTTGTTTTGCCATTAGTGTCTCACTAATCCATTCTTTAACTTCAGCATTGCAAAATTTAAGAAGCTGATTTTCGTGAGATTAAAAAAAAAAGATAATGCAAAGATTCAACTTCATGTTAAATTCAAGTGAACTGACTGATGTGAATTCTCATGGTTAACTTAATCTCTGTCCCTTCCAACAGCCTCATGAAGGCCTGTCACAAAGCCGAGTGCAGATGTGCTTACCTCAGAATCCTGCTGCGGACCAAATCCTGTGACATTCTCAACAAGTAAGTTCACATATGAATTTACCATATTAATAGATCATATCATCTTATTGGCCACTTCTCTTAAGCAGGCAGTCAATTAATAGCCTCTTACAAATAATTATTTTCCCCCTTTCCATCTCCATATTCAGGTTTATCTGTGTTGGAGGATACAGTCTCTTGAACTTATGGCTCACTTCCCCTTCAACAACCCAGAATATTCCCATGATCAGACTGATTTTACTGAGCCTGAAGAAACTGCCGCTCACTGTCCTCCATCTCAAACAGGTACAGAGCTCCCCTCTGACATGCTGGTTCTCGATATCTCTTCATACTCATGTCTGATGGACTGTTTTTCTTGTCTCCCTCCTAGAATAATACAGGCAGGCTGGTGAGGCATCTGAAGAAGAGAGGAAAGACAGAGGGTAAGAGGAAAGAAGTGATGTCACGCTTTTTTTTCCAGAGTTGCATGGATGAAGGGACAAGTTCCATAAAACTTCTCTCACAAAGATCACCTCTCATTGTTGTCTTCAAAGGTGTTGTTTTACTGGCTAAACTTACAAAAACAATTTATTATATCTGGTGTCTTTCTCTCCTTCAGAACTGAGAAAGCTGGCTTCAGACCTAGTGGATCAATGGAAGAACATGTTCCTCTGTTCCCTCAGTCATACCTCAGAAGGCGGTAATTATTCTCTTCTGATTTCCTTGCTTCTGTCTCTCTTTCTCACTCTTTCTGTTAAAGTGTTCATTCAAAGACCATTTCTCATTCAAAAGCCAAAGCATTTGTAAAGACAACATATGCTGTTCTCTTTGATTGAGCTAAGTGCGATGGATACGTAGGTTCAAGGTAAGGAAAAAAGTTTGGAGTTTTTTTTTTTAATTTTATTTTATTCTGTGTTCCTAACTGTTTTTTAGAAAAGAAAAGACAGAAGGAGGACAAGGTGTGCCCTGAAGTGAAGACTGGAGATGGAGCAAAATCAGAGCATAAAGAACAAAAGGGGAAAAAACCCATCACACATGCTCCCAGTCATGCCAAGCTCCCATGCACTGGTCAGTCTTCCAATTCTCTCATAGGTCTACAGGCTCTGGATGTCTTCATAATGAAGAACATTTGATGCTTTATTTTCATATAACAGTTTATGATATCATCTGAGTATACTGAGTGGAAGTCGATGTGTGTTATAGATGAAGGCTTGGGACAGGAGACCAAAATCCCAGAAGCTCCAAAGAAGCCAGACTCTGACTCCCAGTCTGGGGACAAGTCTAAGACTGAGCCTGCTGTGTTTGACAGCCATAGGTGAGCTGAGTCATTACTGTTCTCTCATTGGAATCATGCACATATTCTTCTCAAAATTTAATTTAGCATGGACAGTAGAGGAAGGGCCAGCACCTGGTCCCTTCTCAAAATTTCTCTGACCTGTTCTTTGTCTTCCTCAGCTCCAAGTCCTCTGACACCCCACCAGAGGAGAAGAAACACAAGCCCCTGACCCAAAACCTCAGCTTAGACAAACAGACTGTAGGCACAAAACGTGAGTTTGCTACTTTTCAATTTGGCCTTTGTTAAATGAAACAGAGTTCAAAAGTAAATTCCAAATAATTTTGCTGATGTTTTGGGTAGTAGCTTAGAAAACACCAAAAGATACATGGATGACTTCACTGGTATTTTTTCAGCAGATTTCTCTGAATGTTCAGATTAATACTCTTCTTGCCTTTTCTCCTTTCAGGGCTTCTAGAGTTTATTGACCCTTATTCGGCATCTCAAATCGGGATAAAGAAGAAGAAAGAACCTAGGACTGCTTCTCCCACATTGGACAAGATATCTCTCGTCCCTCCAGTGGAGAAAAAATGCAAGCCTCTGAACACAAATGTTAAGAGCTTCTACAAACAGTTTGACTTCACAAAAAGTGAGCTCAATCATTTAACATATTGTGATTGTAACATATTAAAGTGGTAAAGTAAATATAGAGCAGTATTGGTGTTGCTATTGGTGATATTTCTTATAAATATGTCCAGGTATTTGGAAAAGCTGATTTTTAGAGATTTTTGGATGTCTCAGGATGTTAAAAGCACATTTTTTAACCTTTCTTTCATTTGACATAGTGTCACCAGGGCCTCCTAGTTTCCGTGACCTACCTAAAATCAAGTTCAAAAAGAAATCTCAGGCTGCACCTGCCATGTCTGACAGGACATCTGAGAGTGGTGAGGAACAACACTGACCTTTCACACAGCACCTCTCTGACTACAGTCAAATAATAATATTATAGTCTAGTAACACTCTCTCTTGGCTTTATCTCAGAGAATGTGATGAAATCAAAGGCCTCAGAGCAGGCACTAGTGATGGACAGCCAGACATCTAAAACTTCTCCATACCATGACACCATGGAGAGGAAGATGGACTGGAGATGTCCACACTCTCTGAGTCGGCCTGCCAGCCTCTTAAGTCCTGGAGCCAACAGCACTGGAAAGGTCACCAAAAGAGAGCGAGAGGTGCAGAAGACCTCTGTCAGCCATAAGAGGTGAGTGTCTGGAATCATGTATAGACAGTTTTTATTTTTATTTTTTTAAGTTAATCAGTGATGGTGCAGTTGATCTCTTGGTCTGGTTTTCATCTTGCACTGCAGCTGTGCATTTGTATGTTTGTCTGGATCTTGTTAACTTTATTTTTTGAAGTATGATGTGTAAAACACTCTCACATTTTCTCCTCCCAGGACAGCATCCAGCCTCTGTGAGTCTTATGACAAGCGTCCAAAAGCAGCTCACCTAGTCAGTGAAAGAAAGCAGACAACACTCCCTCATCTTTCACACTTTCTTACATACTTTGTCTTCCACTAAATATCTGCAGGATGAAAGATTTTTCTAATGTTACATTTAATTGTTTTGTTAATCAAATGTAACAATACAGATTTAATTTTTTTCTGTATGTTACTGTCATTTGTCTGTGCATTCAGCTAAGACATGTGTGTGTATGTTTCTGGATATGCAGGACTGTAGAAGGGTGGAGGAGAACAACGTGAAGCCAGTTAACAATACAGCTCATATTTGTCCTCCCTCCACCCCTACCACAAGCTCCAAGCAGCCCCCTGTTCTGCCTAGCGTTAAGGAAAGCCCCGCCCATTCTGTCGACACCAATTCCTCAGACGACTGGCTGAAGCAACCTGATCTCTATGATAAGATCCTACGCTTTCTGCATCAGAATCAGGGCAAAAATCCTCCATTCACTTCCCCACCAGGTTACATTTTCACTCTATTATCACAGAGATGCTAGTTTGTTATAATTGTATAAATACACCAATTTTATGGTAAAATAAGGATTCAATCAGGTTTTTTTTTTATTTCTCACAGTGAGTAACAGTGTGATTGGCCATGGTCCTGATATGCAAGCAACAAACATGAACAACGTGAGTGTTCAGATGCCCATGAGTGGAGGAGTTTATCCTCCAAACCAGCTCGCCTGTCATGCTCAGTACAACCATCCCCAACCACCGCACTGCCATGGGCCACCTTCCAACACATGTGGTGGTCCTGGCACAACTGCTGCCACAGCTGTGGAGATGCCAATGAATGTGGGGTGCACTACAAACCAGACCCCCCAGCATCCTCAATATGATCATCTGCCTCACCCACACAGCCAGAGGCCCCGATTCAATGGACCCCAGCGGCACGGAACTGCCAGTGGAAACTACCATGGAAAGGATTGTCCAGGCCCCAAGAGCTTCCCTCAAAGGCCAGGTCCATACTGGGGCAGTCGCTCACAGTGCAGGCCAAATAGAGAGGGAGCCCAGGGCTTTAATGGACAAAGAACATGGAACAGGCCACATACAGGGCACAAATCACAATTTCCACCACCCTGGCATGGACAGCCTCGCTGACTGCACTCTCTCTCTTTCTCTCTGTCTGTCTCACACGCACACACACACACATACACGCACACACACACACACACACACACACACAACCCTACATTTGTAAATAATGTAAATAAATAGTTTTAAAGAATAAATGTAGTTTGGAAGAGCATGTTTGCGTCAAAGTGGGTTTTTTTTTCTTATGACCAGTTCTTTCATTTTATTACTGTTCTTATTTGGGACAATTGTTCATCAGAAGTCAACACACATTTATCACAAGCAAAGGAAATGATAAGCACACTAACTAGCACACAAACAAATAATCACATTTCATCATAATCATTTCCATCAACATCCAAGTTAATTATTTTACAGTGTATTCATTTCCATTTCTAGCTATTCATCTATGCCTTCCATCAGATTTTTTTGCTATTTCTCCAGACAGAAATTTGCATGTGTTAGTATCGGTCCAAATCTTATCCTACTTTGTTTCAATGAGATGTGTGTAAATAACACTTGATCCATAGGAATAGGGGGCATCCTTATCCTACGTGTGACTTGTAGTTTCTCATATATCATCTCTTTTTTCATATTACTAGAAAGTCGAGTATTCCAAAACAACAGGCCAGAACGATGACGTCACGTCAGAGACATTTGAAGCTTCGTTCGAAAAAGCTTGGCTAAAATTCGATTTGCAAGAAGTGGCATTCGATACCGCCCTGCTGTGCCACATAGACGCTATTGAACAGATATGTGCGAAGCAAATTTCTACGGCTTTTCCAAAACTTTCTGGGTTTATTTATTTTTCCAAAACTTCTCCAGGCCTGGAAATTGCTGTTTTCAGATTCCATGACTTTTCCAGGCTTTTCATGACCTTATGAACCCTGATACTTGACAAATAATAGCACTAAGCACGTGGGAATAAGTGATAGTGAAGGAGTATTTGCTATTTGATGCTATTTTGAGCGTTGTGAACATGTCATAGAAAGCTAAAACATCTCTTTTGGGTGAAAACATATTAAAGCATGTCAATTACATGTTAGACAACAGTTTAGTATCATAATGTACATTGCATTAACATGTTAAAGATTTCAAAGATCTTTCCACAATATTCTTAGGGATACTCAGTTCATTTTTTATTTATTCAAACGTCAATGCAGATACTTGTTATATGATGGCTGTAGTCCACCCTGTTGTGTTGTAATAATTAGGCTGGGTTTTTGTCTATGACTACTTGCATGTGACAGTGAGAAGTTTGGTTCGAATCTTGTAATCTTCAGTAGTATTTAGGACATTTACATAGCCATCTGAAAAATAAGGAAACTGTGAAATGTCCTTATCAAGATTGCTTATTTCATTCTAATCAAATGTATAAGCAACATTCACCAGACATCTTTGCTGTTATGACAGTTCTGGTTGTATAAGAAACTTAAGACAGGGCTGCCAACTCTCACGCACTGAGCGCGAGACTCATGCGGTTGACACAGATCTGACGATCTCACACCAGACACGTCTTTTCTCACGCTTACTTTCGCCTTCGCTTTCTCCGATGTAAAAATTTTGATTTTTAAACAAAAGACCAGCAGTGAGTGCAACAACAAATCATTGCGATGCGCATTCTGCGCAATCACAATGATTTTGTGGTCAAGCAGCTAACCCGCTGGGCATGAGTGGAGCAAGGCAAGGCTAGAGGAACAATAGGTGCAGTGGTCATTTGTCTAATTTTATGAATTTGTCGGGTGTTAGTCAGGATCTGTCGGTGTAAAGTTGTGGAGCTGGCGACTTGCTGGGTTAGCAAAGTTATTGCAGAATTGCATCACTAATTTACATCGTTTTATGCTTATAAACACGATAAAACATATATATGGTACCAGTCAAACATCTGGGCATGCCTAGTAGTTAATTAACGTTAGCTGCACCTATTTTTCCTCTAGCCTTGCCTTGCTCCACTCATGCCCAACGTGTCTGGTGTGAGATCGTGAGATCTATGTCAACCGCATGAGTCTCAAGCTCAGTGCGTGAGAGTTGGCAGCCCTGTCTTAAGGCGTAATTTAATGAGAATAAAGTCTTAGTATTTCGACTTTATTCTCGTAATTTTACGACCTTATTCTCAAAATCTCAGAATTAAACTACCTTATTTTTATCAACAATTTCCACACCGTCTGCACTCATTTTCTCACTTTCTGTTGTTGTGTCACATGTCGATAGTGCAATTTAACAATACACCTGTTGATTGGCTATTTGCCTGGCACTCGTAGCAGGCTCCATTATCAAGGGACGTGATTGTCATGCGAATGTGCTGTGCAGGGACTATTTTGTGTGTGTATCTGCATGCGCAATGATTAAGCAATAGGCCTATATGTAGTGTTGGGCAGGATGCGGGCAGTTAGTTCCGATCTGTCAAGGTGTTTCTTGTAATATTTTGAAAATTGACAAAAAATTGAAGGAAACACTATACACTTTTTGTGATGCAAGGGTTTTTTTCTTTTTTTTTTTCTTTTTGATGGCCAAGCACATCACTGTGCAAAAAAAAATAAGTGCAGTGCTGCCATGCCACCCCCCCCCCCAAATAAATTTCACTCCAAGCGGGACTCAAAAGCTGGCAGCCATACTTAAGAATAGGATTGGCATGTAACCATCAAACACCAAGTGTGAATGAAGCTGAAGTTCAAGGCATTGTTGATTTGGTTGATTTGGATGAGCCTGTTTTAGATGCTGTAGAACATTTTGAAGATGGTGATGAGGTGTGTTTGCAGCGTAAACTGGCATCCCTTTTTTGTGCATGCAATCACTTCTTCATGTATCAAAGTTAGCCACATAAGAAATAACTGATGGGTGTTATGAGGTTAGTGTGTTCACTGGGGAACTAAGCACGAAGTCAATAGAACAAGTATTTTCACTGCACAATATTAATGTAGGGCTGTCAACATTTACACTGATAGCAGACACATTAGATGAAACAGTCCCACTTTTAATTCTTGTCAAAGACTGGTCCATTGGGTACTGATCATAAGAGGACTTCCTTTTTCAGGGAAAATTTTAAGATTGTTGAGCTTGTGGAATACATTTTGGGTCCGGTGAAGGGCAGGAAAAAAGGTTTATGCTCCAATTTTACCTGTGCTGACTGAGTTGTTAAATAGAGATGATGTCCTTGACAAAGTCTTAAATGAGGAGGTTTTTGGGTCAAACTCTGGATTCTATCAAAGTTTTCATGATGTAAAATATTTTCAGTAAAATTCATTTTTCTCTGCAGGTGTGTTCAGGATTGCACTAGGATTATACATTGATGACTCTGAGATTTGTAACCCTTCAAGTTCATCCAGGAAAAAGCCTGAAGAATTGAACAACCACTACATTGTATTGCTACACCATTCAAAGACGACAAAAGTCTTTTTGCTTCATTAACACATGTCTGACATAGTATTACAAATTCTTTATTCTCATTATGTCTGCTTCCTCACCCCACTGGCTTTGGTTGTACAACATATTTCACCATATTTACTGGTACAAATTGCGCTCTCGCTGCAATGGACTGGTGACCTGTCCAGGGTGTTTCCCCACCTTTTGCCCAGTGAATGCTGCGATAGGCTCCAGCACCCCCTGTGACCCTAATTAGGATGAGCGGCTTAGATGATCAGTGAGTGCGTGAGTGAGTGAGAAATCGTGCTCTCGTATGTCATGTCAAGGTATGCATGGGGAACTGTTGTTAGTTGGTGGAACTTTTCATTTAAAAGTTAACCCATGTCTCATGATTTTTTAAAGCTACATATATGGATTGTATAGTTAGTTTTTTAAGAGTTGGCAGATTTCCTAATTACTATGTATTCCTTATTACTATATTCCTACCATAACAATCCTTCCCATAACTTTTCTCATTCTGTGTTTCCAGATTTTAGGATGTTGCTCAGAGCTGTGGTGGCACCTTTCAACGGAAGGTGCTGTTTGGCAGGGTGTACAGCACTGTCTGTGAACCAGCTCCCAAGGTCTGCAGCTGGGAAAGGTAAACGAAAGATCAAGAAGCCAAGGCGATCAGAGACCAATTTCTTACCAGAGCTACCTGATGGGGAAACCTGTAGCTCCCTTGAAGAGGACAGGAAGACACTACTGTTGGAATTAAAAAAGAAGAATCCTAATAACAAAATAATTCATGTCACCATAGCAAACACATATGTTTTGAGACGAAAGGAGATAATTGATGATGAGCCCCTTCTAAGTGAAATTAAATCTAGATGGCCAGCATTGTTCACAGTGAGACAGGTAGTATGCTCCCCTCTTGACTCTTAACATGATTTTCTACACTTTCCTAACTTTGTTAGCTCATCTAGTTTCAAGGTATCACCAGGTACTGCCAGAGTAACCTGTATTGTTGAATGCGCACAAACAAAAATTGTTTTGATGTATATTTATTATTTTTGTGCCTCATTCTGTGTCAAGATCCTTGCGGATTTCAGCTGTCTGGTATCTGCTGATCTCATGAGATCCTTCTATGGTGGACTTGATGAGAATCTGCCCAGGTTTCTTGAACTTTACAGAAAAAGGGACCCTGGCATGGTAAAGCTCCATATTCTGAAGTGGCTTGATGCTAATGTAAGTATTGCACATATGACCTTCATTTTGTGATGTGAAAGTTAAGGTACAGAGTTCTGTTTCTAACATGTGTGTGTGTGTGTGTGTGTGTGTTTGCATTTGCTTTCCAGGATTCCAACCAGAACAAGCGAACTACTGTCTTGCTTGGTATGCCCCACTTCCTTTGTGAGGATTCTTCAAGCTTTTCCAAGACCTGTGAGGTGTGTTTAAAGGCTGTGCAAAGGCATACAAAGGGATTTGGATCCATTGTTTGAAACACAGAGGCTGCTTTCTGAAGATGCAAACTTGTTAACTAAGATCTTTTATAAAGCATGAAATGTATTGATAATAGGTAGATCATTGTGACCATCATTGAACAGGAATGCAACAGTAGCTTGTCATGGTTAAGAATTTAGTATCTTACTTGATGTTGACTTGTTTTTCAGCCAACTGATCCAAATGACAGCATTGTAAAGGGAACTGACATGGGCATTCTGATTGTGTCTGAAGACAGCTGCAGAGATGTGCTTCCAAACAAGATCATCGACATCTGTCTTGTTTTGGAAGAACAGCTTGTTGTCACGGATATGCCAGATGTCTTCATGGCATTTGAACTCATGATGGGTCTCCTGTACGCTGTCAGCATTGACTACCCAAAGCATCTTAAATACACCTTTGAAGTCCTACATAAACTCTTCATAAACTTTGGTGGGAGCAGCTGCTCTTCACTGGTACATGGTCTCCACTACAAGTTGCTTGGTAGGAAGCTTTGGATCTCTCTCTCTTATTGATATGGAGCTTTGTGGGGATTCGGAACTGGCCCTACCACTTCACCCCATGAAATAGTTGCCAACCACATAAGCAGAATATCAAACAGGAGGAAGGGTAGAGAATAGTCACCTGGGAGGAGCCAGCAGGAGGTTCGAGGAGCTAGGGGTAATAATCCACACAGAGGTCCAAACAAACGCAGTCCCAGAAAGATAATCCCTTTAGTCTGGAAGCTGGTAATCCTATGCTAGGAGCCTAAATGTAAAACACTGCCACGCTAATTTAAGATAACGGAGAGTGTACGCCGAATTCCCTTTTGCACACATGACCAATTCTGACCTACTGCAATAAAAGGGAATATAGCTCCTGTCTTTTGACTCATATAGGCACAAGAATGGTACAGCCTACAAAAATAAGGAGAGCCCCTTTCACTCTTCATGGAAATTCCAATTTAAACTTTTCACCCCTTAAAGTAAAGCAGAGCTGGTTCATCCAGTTGAGACCTAAGTCTTTGCACAAGACTTTCAATAGGAAGCTAGAAACGTAAGAGCCCAAATACAGTACGTGGGTACCTTCTGAACCAGAGCAAAACCCAATACAGACTGAAAACCTTCAAAGGCATTGCTTAATCAATGAAACATCCAGCATGCTACATGGAATCACAAACTCGCAAGGCTCGTTTCACTTTCGCAAAGCATACTGGTTCGAAACAGTGAGTTGAAGCTTGTATCAAATTGTTGCCATTTCCACATGACTGATAATGTCTGAAGCTCCGTACATCACTGAAACACTGGAAAGGGTGTGACCGATTCGAAGTTTTGGCTCTATCCCATGCCCTTAAGCTATAAGGGGACATAAAAGAACCGGTCATGTATTTCATAGTGAGCTGAGAGATACTGAGATATAAAATATGGAGATTACAAGTGGAAAGAGGCGATCACGCGTGTGGGAGCATTTTGACCTGTTATCCCCCAATAAGGTAAATAAAATACTATTTTTCTGTAGTGGAACTTTTGATATTGTAGCATATTTTTAATATTTATTCTCTTAACCACTTAATCCTGCTCGGGTCATATTTCAATACGGTCACTATTTTTCATTATTTTAAGGTTTGGCATCTACTGTGTCCTCAAGAATTGGCATATAATTATAACACCCTGTCAATGTTGGGGCACCTTTGTGCCAAGCACAAAAATACAGCAACACCCCAACCCAACAACAGTGATCAAGGCAATGCTGGAGGTCCTTCCCTTGGTCTTGTTTTATTTTATTTTGTAATTGTTATCATTATTCTATACCACCTTCAACAACACACCCTAATCTGCTGTCCCATCCTACCAGGACCAAGCACCAAACTTTGGGTGACAGGATTTCTCAATAGCTGCCCCCACTCCCTCTGACGTGCGTACACCGAGTTGAAACCTGACATGGAGCTAAATACTTTTCACGTCAAAGACCGTGCTTAAGAACATTAAGGAGCATAATAGCTGTCATATGGACGTCCATGAACATGAATGCTTACCTGGCTGTGACCTGCCACTTCATCACAGAAGAGGTGAAGTTGTCCACTGTTCTTCTGAGAGTGTCACAGCCTGCACCTCCATTTTGGACTTTTAGTTTGATATGTCTTTGTGCTCTTGTTCTGTGTCTGTCAGGTTCAGAATGGAGAATCGGACCCAAAAGCAGTTTCAGTTCAATGGTTTAATAAAGAAAAGATCTCTTAACACAAAAATCTCCAGACTCTCCAGGAAAAAGCAGGAACACAAAAACAGCACTCTAAATAGCTGTAGAACTAAACTCAGGCAGACTAACCAAAAGGCAGGCAAAAAATGACAATTCAGAACAGGCTGGATTCCAACAGGCAAACAGGCAGGAACTCAAAAACAGGCTTTCAGTCTAGAAAGACTCAGTCAAGATGCTGGGACAATCTGACAAACCAGAGACAAGCAGAGGAAGGTATAAATAGACAGTAATCCAAACAAAATGAGAAACAGGTGAACTCAGAAGGCGGGAAACAGTCAAAGACAGGAAATAGAACACAAGTGAGGGCAGGGTCAGAGTGACAAGGAAAACCAAAACAAACAAAAGCACATGGTAAAACAAAAACACAGAATGACCAGCAGGAGGCCACAGAGTGACAGTCCAGGTGCAGGTACTGACAGAGAGTTAAAAAGCTCCCTCAAACCCACACTGCAGCTCACCTAGCCGAAGCCAAGGACACCCTAATGGCAGAGTGGGGAATTAAATGCAAAGTGAGAAGCCCGGTCACAGATTGTCCTGCAAATATGATCGCCTGTGAAACCCTGCTCAATTTGCACCTTATCACTTGCTTGCCCATATTGTCAATCTGGTGGTGAAGAAGTCACTTGGGCAAATCCCAGAGCTTGAAGACATCCGCACTCGGGCATGCAGAATTGTGGAGCATTTTAAATTAAGCACCACAGCTAAGGAAAAGCTCTCCAAGATCCAAGCACAAATGGGCAGGCCACAATACAACCTCATCCAGTAGGTTGACAACTGCTGGAACAGTACTTTTGCAACGCTGCAAAGGCTTTATGACCAGAGGGAGCCACTGGGAGCAGCTCTCACCAGTTTTAACACTGACCTCATTCCCTTCTCTGCTGAGGAGTATCAGACGATCCACCAGTGCCTTCAAGTGCTCTGGCCATTCTACCAGGCCACTGTAGAGTGTTCAGAAGAAAAAAGGGTGTCTGGGTCAAGGGTCATCCCTCTTGTGAAAATGTTAAAACATCATACAGCCAGAAAGTGTGCAGTGGTCAGACATGAAATTGGTGTCAAACTGGCCAGTAATGTTAAAACCAGTTTAAGAAACAGGGGTGGAAAAGGTAAAAGTAGAAGTACTCTTGCTAAAAAAAAAGAAAAAAGTACTCTAAGTAGTAGGGGTGTAACAATTCATCGATACGAATTGGAAACTGGTTTTAATGTTAAAGATGCAACTACACTGATACACCGACCCCTGGATCAGTCTAAATGTACCACGAACCAGTGGATGGCCTGATTCTAAAGTTATAAATCGGTTGACTGAAGCTTTGCTGCTAATTCTACTTTACTATTTAGCTGCTGCAGAAGACTCACTGATCTAACGTTACAAGTCCTGTTACTCTCAAAATAATAATGACCATCTCTCATTCGCTAATAAATCTGCACAGCGTTGTGCATTGACCTTTTACCTGTTACTAGAGTAACATTTCCCTTGCTTGCGAAGTAAAAAGAAGAACAACACGTCCGACAGTGCTGACACTGTTTACAGTGCACCATCAAATCTAAAATCTGAAGTTTGGAAGACATTTGGATTTTATAAGGAGGAAGGAAAATTGGACGAAAGTCTGGCCATTTGTAAGGTCTGTAGAACAGCGATTAAGTACAGTGGTAGCACGACAAATCTTACCACTCACCTGGTGAGACGGCATGGTGGAACCTATGCAGGCAAGGAGGGATCCGTGGATGCAGGTGCAGCTAACACAAGCAAGAACAGGCAATACAAAGACAGATATTAAACACTTTGTCAAGCCACAACTTAGCCACGGCTCGGCAAGGTCTGAGGTAACCACGGCACCCGTTTTATTGCTAAGAACTTAACATGTTTGTTCATACCGTAAGTCTTTTTATAATGGAAAATGAATGTCTACATTAAACTGTTATGACCCTGAGTCATAAATGAGCATTATTTTCTGTGTTGTTGTTTTTCTCCCCCTGCCTGTGTTTGGTGCTGTGTCCTCCCCTGTCTGTTGTGTTTTCCCCGTTTGTCTCTCTCAACGGCTCTGGTCTCTCTGTGTCTTTAATGTGTTACTCTGCAGGAGGTAATCCATGCCAAAATTAAAATGAAAATGAAAACCGTAAAATGAAAGTTCAAATCCCTTGACATTTCTTTTTCATTACCTGTGCGCACACATTCTGCCAAAATGAAAAATGAAATTAGATAACTCGATTTTCATTTTCATTTTCAAGACAAACACGAGTCTTTTCTGACAAAATTGTAAATAAAATTAAATATCTTTTAGTCATTTCATTTCATTTGTTAGTCTTCTCCTTTTAACAGATTTTGCGGTACCAATCTGACAAAATGGAAACGAAAAGACAAAGTTGATAATCTTATGGCAAAATCGCAGTTTGCGATTTAATTTTCGACATGGACGCGCTGTATCTGCCAAAATGAAAATGCAAAGGCAAACCAGCATTGCGTTTTCGTTTCCCACTTTGCCTTTTCATTTTCGAGTTCGCCTGTATGCAAGTATATGTTAATGAGAAATGGGCGTTACCGAAGACACGTGACCGCGAAAGTGCCCGAAAGCCTAATAGAGGTAACAATGGCGGATGCATTCTCAGAGACGGTGAGTGAGCTAAGTTAGCGAATTGTCAGGATGAAGACTTCGTTTTACTCAGAGTCGAAGTAATTTAGATAGGCTTGGAGATATTGTCCATGTCTTCGGTAACGCCCATTTCTCATTAACACATATTTACATATATTTGCATACAGGCGAACTCGAAAACGAAAAGGCAAACGAAAACGCAATGCTGGTTTGCCTTTGCATTTTCATTTTGGCAGATTCAGCGCGTTCATGTCGAAAATTAAATCGCAAACTGGGATTTTGCCATAAGTTTATCAACTTTGTCTTTTCGTTTCCATTTTGTCCGATTTGTACCGCAAAATCTGTTAAAAGGAAAAGACTAGCAAATGAAATGAAATGACAAAAAGATATTTAATTTTATTTTTAATTTTGTCAGAAAAGACCCGTGTTTGTCTTGAAAATGAAAATGAAAATCGAGTTATCTAATTTCATTTTTCATTTTGGCAGGATATGTGCGCACAGGTATTGAAAAAGAAATGTCAAACCGGGGTTTGAACTTTCATTTTACGGTTTTCATTTTCATTTTCATTTTGGCATGGATTACCTCCCATATATGCAGGTGGCGATCGGGGATTGGCCCACAGTTGACGGCGCCGGTTTTAAAAAGACGCGCCATCCAGATGCCGGTTGCCTCTCGTTTGTCCTGGCCAATTTGACCGTGTCTTTTGTTTGTGATTCGATAACTCGTGTGTGTTTTTCAGAGAGATTCGTTGTGTAGTTTGTACTTTGTTTGTGTGTTGGTGACTTTCGTTGTAAAATATTGTAAATAATTTTTGTATTAACTGTTCGGGTAGTGGTAGGGGGTGTGAAGCCATTTTTGTTCGCTCTTCTTTTCTCCTGTTTTTCGTTAGGGAGTTAGGGAAGATTTCTGTATTTTCTTTTCTTTTCTTTTTGTGAAGTAGTTTATTTAGTTTGGAAAATATAGATTGTTTTGTTTGTTGTTTCGGCCGCGCTCACCCCCGAAGCTTTTTACTACCACTTGTTGTAAATAAATCACTTTTTGAATTGTATTCGCTGGCACGGGTTTTCAAAGTGAACAGGGAAAAGGGGGGGGGGGTCACTTTTGTTATGCTCGGTAACCCCTAGGCTGGGCATAACAAAACAAATGTTAAGAACTGTATCAGATTGCATCGTATCGCATCGCATTCTGTATTAAAATGTATCGTTCCTGAAGCGCATCGCAGTCCATGTATCTAGATATGTATCAGATCGTCTTATAAGGGAGAGATGCACACCCCTACTAAGTAGAGTTAAAGTATCCGTCCTGGAAAATACTTAGGTAAGAGTAAAATAGTCACTCATTTCCAATTTACAAAAACGGTTGTCAGTTTAACTCTAGTGAGAGTAATTTTTTTTAGCAAGGGTGCTTCTACTTTTACTTTTTCCACCCCTGGTGTCGAGTGTTATATCAAGCGAAAACACCATAGTTTAAATAAACAACGTGGCCTAATTAGATCAACACAAATAAAAGTGCAATCGGACCATCTTAGTGTACCATATTAATTTCTAGCATCCCTCTATAAATAATAAAAGATTAATTAAATTTCTATTTACGCATTTTTGTGCAATTACCAGATCTTTTTCTCCTCTTTTATTCTTTTTTTTCTTGCTGTTTTTCTTTGGGCCTAGAGCTGCATCTTCATCTTATTTCAGTGTCTTGTATACACCCTGTCCAACCACTGGGGTTACCCTGTTACATGCTTAAATTCATTATCCAAAGCAAATTTGCAGGAGTATACTATAGCTGTATCAATTACAGAATCAACAAATTTGTACTGGAACCACTTGAATTCCAGTTAGTGAGCTGTCTCTAGGAAGACAGTTTTTTTCTGTCTCAAACTTGATATAGTCTTGATTTGATTTGGTCAGCCCCCTTTAGACTCAGTCTTGACTCGATCTCGACTAGCCCTGGTCATGGACTTGTCTTGACTCGATCTCGACTAGCCCTGGTCATGGACTTGTCTTGGACTCAACAAGAGTGATTCTAACTGCAGCCCTGGCAAGCTAGAATTAACTTTGTAACTCTGCTTCCTCTCTATCCTGCTTCTGGCTACCGGGATCAGAGACACTGCACTATTTCACAATTTATATGGAGGGGCAAGTGCCACAAAATGAAGTCAGTTATTCTCAAGAGAGTAAAAGAATCTACCAGAAACCAGTTGTAAATATTATTTTCAGGTCGTAATTTTCTGAACGTTGCTAAACTCGTTCACCCAAGAAAATACAACCCGATATCAGAATTTCCGCGACGACTTTTTTCTTGCCGGTCCAGTTTCCGGAAAGAATTAATTTTACCGGACAAATCTGAAACTTACCTGTCACGTTTCAGTTACAGTCTGTGTTACCAATGCAAATATAATGTACACCTAGGTTGACAAAAGAACAACAACGACCACAAATCAGTTTGACTACTTAATGAACAGTAACGATTAAGCAAAACGAACAGTAAGAGTAAAGACCAAAACCTCAGCATTAGCCGCTAAAAATGTAAGCTATTACGAAACATCTGTAACCTGTAACGTTTGTAGCCTATTTAAAAAAAAGGCTAGGCCAACATGTCATCAAATTCAGCCTAGGCTACCGGGTAACATTTTATTTCTCCTTTTATTCACTGCGGCAAAGTCCTCTCGACTTAAAAACAGTCCAATGTGTCTCTGCAGCTCGTAATGCGCATTAAGCTTGTCATTCTCTCCTCCTTCAGACGACTTTGCACCGCCTTCTTAGTTCGATTCTGCAGAGAACGGAAACCCTTCCCCATATTTAATCATGAAGTGGAATAAGGATGCCCCCCATTCCTATGGATCAAGTGATATTTACACACATCCCATTGAAACAAAGTAGGATAAGATTTGGACCAATACTATTACATGCAAACCTCTATCTGGAAAAAAATCTGATGGAAGGCATAGATGAATAGCTAGAAATGGAAATGAAAGCACTGTAAAATAATGAACTTGGATGTTGATGGAAATGATTAGATGATTGTGATTAATTGTTTGTTAGTAAGTGTGTTTGTTTATTATTTCATTTGCTTTTGACAAATGTAGGTTGACTTCTGATGAAAAATTGTCCCAAATAAGAACAGTAATAAAATAAAAGAACTGGTCATAAGAAAAAAAAAAACACTTTAACACAACCATGCTCTTCCATACTACCTGTATTCTTTAACACTGTTTATTTACATTATTTACATTATTTACAAATATAGGTGTGTGTGTGTGTGTGTGTGTGAGAAAGAGAGAGAGAGTGTAGTCAGTGAGACTGTCCATGCCAGGGTGGTGGAAATTGTGATTTGTGCCCTGTATGTGGCCTGTTCCATGTTCTTTGTCCATTAAAGCCCTGGGCTCCCTCTCTATTTGGCCTGCACTGTGAGCGACTGCCCCAGTATGGACCTGGCCTGTGAGGGAAGCTCCTGGGGCCTGGACAATCCTTTCCATAATAGTTTCCATTGGCAGCTCCACGCCGCTGGGGTCCATCAAATCGGGGCCTCTGACTGTGTGGGTGAGGCAGATGATTGTACTGGGGGAACCGGGGAGTCTGGTTTGCAGTGTACCCCACATTCATTGGCATGTGTGCTTGCATGTTGTTGATGTTCATGTCTGGACTGTGGCCAAGTAAACCAGTTCTGTGTGCTGGAGGAGGGAAAGCAACAGTCCTGCTAGGACCACCATGTGTGTTGGAAATTGGCCCATGGCAGTGCAGTGGTTGGGGATAGTATTGAGCATGATAGGGGAGCTGGTCTGGTGGATAAACTCCTCCACTCATGGGCATGTGAACACTCACATTGTTCATGTTTGTTGGCTGTATGTCAGGACCACGGCTGATCAAACTGGTGCCCACTGCGAGAAATCATAAATCCCATTTGTAACCGTATTTTATCTTTAAAGTGGTTTATTTGTACAGTTATAATGAACTAGTATCTCTGCGACAATGGTGAAAATGTAACCTGGTGGGAAAGTGATTGGAGGATTTTGTCCCTGATTCTGACGCCGAAAGCTTAGGATCTTATCATAGAGATCAGTCTGTTTCAGCCAGTCATCTGAGGAACTGGTGTCAAGAGAATGGGCAGGGCTCTCCATAACACTGGACAGGGCAGGAGACTGCTTGGAGCCCGTGGCAGGAGTGGAAGGAGGGCAAATTTGAGCCATGGTTACTGCAGGTTTCATGTTGTTCACCTCCATCATGTTACAGTCCTGCACACACACACACACACACACACACACAAATATATATTAAATATGTTTCAAATGTACATGAGCCATGCTGAGAGACTGAAAAGAGTCTGAGAATGAAAAAAGATGAGTAAGTGCTGTGTGCTTTCTTACCTTGACCAGGGAACTGAAGTATTGGGCCATTGTCTGATGAGACTCCTGAGGCCTCTCGGCTTTACTGGAGGAGGAAAGATGGCACTCAATGTTATATCCCAATAGTATCCAAGGAAACAAAAACAGAGAGAATATTATTAACACTAAGTAAAAAAAACTCTGTGGATGAGTTTATGAGCATACCTCCCCTGCCCAGGCTGCATCTCCAGGAACACGCCCATCTCGCTGTCTCTCTGGGGAGGTTTTCTGTGCCGTTGGCTCCAGGAGAGAACAGGCAGCCTGACATGGTGGGAGGATGTGGTTCATTTGGACCTGCAGCATTTTCATTGTAATATGATTCATAAAGCTCTTCTTGACCCAGGGTAAAAAATGAACTCTACCCCAGATGTTTGACAAACAAATCTTTTTCATCTTTTGTGTCTATGAGAGTACATATATAGTAATTTCAGTTCTGAACAAGCCGGAATTTGTATGGTAAAGGGCAAAACTCACGTAGCATGTTAACAGGAGGATCTGAACCGTCCTTCTGAAGCAAGGAGGTCAAAAGCTGCTTGATCTTATCACAGAATTCAGGCTCCTTTTCCTGGTCTCCTGGACACTAATGACAGACAGTTAGTGACTAAAACCTTTGAACCCTTGCACTGCAAGAAGCAATGTTTACATCGAAGTGTAAATCAATGATTAGACTGAACTTAGTCAGGACTTACTATTATAGTACTGAACATCGCTTGTGCATGAACTCCAGGACTTTGGTCAGGAGGGGGCGCCAGGTTGGCCATGAGATTTGTCAGGACAGGGGGCAATTTGGGACCCTGGGCAAGGATGGAGGACAGACCAGCTGGAGCAGGGTTACAAGGTGACTCCACATCACTGTCATCAATGTCCTCTGATATGCAGTCCTACACACACACACACACACACCAGTCAGCCCAGTGCATAGGCAAACAACAGTAACTGAATCAACATTTTAAATCTTGTATGTTTTAGTGTTACTTGCATCAGTAGACAAGCCTTGCATCATAAAGTCATTCAGTGTGTAAGACTGTGTTAACAGTGTAAGAATGTGTAAAAGGTGAGAGAGTGTTGTCTCTTTCTTTCACTGACCAGGGGAATTGTTTTTGGAGGCTTGTAGTCGTAAGACTCACAAGGGCTGGATGGTGTCCTGGGAGCAGAAAATGTGAGAGTGTCTTACACAGCATGCTTCACAAACTACACTTAACAATATCAGTAGAAACACATACAAACACACAACACATCAACACTGCAAGATGAAAACCCCGTAAAAACATTGAAAGAGACCAAAAACATAATGCAACAGGTTTTTAAAAAACTGTCCACAAGTGATTCCAAGTACTCACCACTCATGACTGACAAAGATCTTCTGCAACACACCCATCTCTCGCTCTCTCTGGGTGACCTTCTCAGTGCTGTTGACTCCAGGACTTACGAGGCTGGGAGGCAGGGTCAGGGAGTGTGGACATCTCCAGGGCACCTTCTCCTCCATGGTATCATAAGACGGAGAAGTTTTAGATGTCTGGCTGTCCATCACTAGTGCCTGCTCTGAGGCCTTTGATTTCAGCACATTCTCTGAGATAAAGCCAAGAGAGAGTGTTACTAGACTATAATATTATTATTTGACTGTAGTCAGAGATGTGCTGTGTGAAAGGTCAGTGTTGTTCCTCACCACTCTCAGATGTCCTGTCAGACATGGCAGGTGCAGCCTGAGATTTCTTCTCTCTGAATTTAGGCAGGTCATGGACAGTAGGAGGCCCTAGTGACACAATGTCAAATTAAAGAGAGGTAAAAATAGTGTTAACTTCAGCTTCCGGAGAAATCTGCTTTTGTCAATACATGGACACATTTATGTGAAAAACAACCAATAGTAACGCTGAAACTGCTCTATATTTTCAGTGCTACTTCAATATGTTAAATTTCAAAACAGCCAGATTAAGAAATGATTGAACTCACGTTCTTTGAAGTCAATCTCTTTGTAGAAGCCAAGGACTCTGTTAAGAGGCTTGTATTCTTTCTCCACTTGTGGGACAACAGATGCCTTCTCAGATGTGGGAGATTCAGCATCAGCATCTTTCTTCCTGATTCTGATTTGAGGTGCTGAATAAGGGTCAATGAAACCAAGAGGCCCTGAGCTGAGGTCCCTAATCAGGGGCTTGTATTTCTTCATCTCTGGTGGGGCATCAGTGGACTTGGAGCTGATGAAGAGGAAGAACAGATCCTCCGGAATAAAACCTCTGACCAATGGATCACAGAAAATTTTGTGAAGGGTTTTTTTTTTTTCCGGATGGGAAACAGCTGCTTGTCATTCCTCTACTGTCCATGCTTCACTGAATTCTGAGAGTAGTATGTGCAAGACTCCAAAGAGGGAATAGGGATGTCTCAGCTCACCTAAGGCTGTCAAACACAGCAGGCTCAGTCTTAGAGTTGTCCCCAGACTGGGAGTCAGAGTCTGGCTTCTTCAGAGCTTCTGGGATTTTGGTCTCCTGTCCCAAGCCTTCATCTATAACACACATCGACTTCCACTCAGTACACTCAGATAATATCATAAACTAGGCATCCAGAGACTGTAGACTTATGAGAGAATCGGAGGACTAACCAGTGGATCGGAGCTTGGTATGATCGGGATGGGTCAGGGGTTTATTTCTCTTTTTTTCTCTACGCTCTGATTTCACTCCTTCTCTAGTCTTCACCTCAAGGTGCACCTTGTCCTCCTTTTTTCTTTTCTTGGCTGGAAGACAAGGACGATCACGAAACTAAAAACAACTTATGCTGTCTTGTAATCAGTCAATGCATTCATGTTTCATGGCTTTAATTAGGACAACAATGCATATTGTCTTTAAAAATACCTTAGAATTTGTATAAGAATTGAACTTTGCACATTAATACAAAGAGAGAGAGAGACAGAGAGACAGAGAGAGCAGAAGACACCGGAAGAAAGCAGAGGAAAATAGAGGAAAACAGAGGAAAATAATTACTGTTATGATGTGAAGTATGACTGCTGGAGGGCTGAGAATGGATCATAGCCTTCCATTGATCCACAATATCTGAGGCCAGTTTTTTCAACTCTGAAGCAAAAAAGACACTAGATGTAATGAAATGTTTTTTCATTAACCTTTGTAGAAGCCAGTGAGAGGTGATCTGTGTAAAAGCTTTATGGAACTTGTGCTTTTGTCTGTGACATCAATTCTTTGCTCTTACCTTCTGTATTTCCCTTCTTAATCAGACGTCTCACCAGCTTGCCTGTATTATTCTAGGAGAAGAGAGAGAAGAGAAACAGTCCATCAGACATGAATGTAAAGAGATGGAAAACCAGCATGTCATAGGGGAGCTCTGTACCTGTTTGAGATGGTTCACAGTGAGAGGCAGTTTTTTCAGGCTCAGTAAAATCAGTTTCAGCATGGTAGTATTCTGGGTTGTTGAAGGGGAAGTGAGCCATAAGTTCAAAAGACTGTATCCTCCAACACAGATAAACCTGAATAAGGAGATGAAGAGGGGCAAGGTCAATATTTGTAACAGGTAATTAATAGATGGCCTTATAAGATAAGAGCCCAATAAGACAATTTATCTGTATTTATTCAGTGAATTCCTATGTGTGATCTTACCTTCTCAGAATGTCATGGGATTTTGTCTGAAGTAAGATTCTGAGGTAAGCGCATCTGCACTGGGATTTGTGACAGGCCTTCATGAGGCTGTTTGGAAGGGACAGAGATTAAATTCACAATGAGAATTTACCACAGTCAGCACACTGGTACTTAATTGATATTCTGAGGTTACATTAAAAAAACAAAAAAACAAAGTCTTAACTAAAACAGTAGCCCACCCCCCCACCTCACAAAAGAAAAATCTGTAGGTATTGCATACCTCACAATATTGTTAACCACCTCCATGCACCAGATTTCCCCATCCTTATTAAGGAGACCTTGCACTGCTATCAGCACCTCCTGAGGAGGGTCAACTGGGTAATCTTCCATTTCTAACACAGAGAGGGGGGAACAGTAGGGCAGTAAAGTCACATAAATGGAGACAAACATCATATACTCTAAGTATGGCTTAGATCAATAACTCCCCCATGGATCATATGCACATACTGTAGTACAATGCTGGTGCTGTTTAAAGAATTTAAACAAAGAATAAAAAGAAAGAGAACCATTTTTTTTTTGAGGAAGTAGAACAAAGCATTTACCAGAGTTCTGAAAGAGCTACTAGAGTTCTAACCAGAGTTTTGAAAGATAACAGTAATTTGACTTGAGAAACGACTGACATAAACTGAAGGAGAACTGCTGAGGTTATTGTCTCTTTGGGGTGATCGGATCAATATCAAGACGTAAAAAATTATATTAATCCTATATCAGTTGATTAAATTATATTAAAGTCTTTGGGTTATTTTATATGTTATAGAACCTTTAAGCAATTCAGAACATCGTAACCACTGGATACCATTGTGTATTATTTTTTGAATGTTAGCACAACATTAGGCCGTATTTCATACTAGTGAATTAATATAAACGTTCAAGTCAAATACACACGCGCGCGCACACACACACGCACACATACACTCCATATTAATATTAATTGTCCCCTTGATGTAGTCTCGATTGAATAATTTGTATAATTTCATGTTGACGGAGAATGCAGCACATCCTCAGAAACATATTTGGCGAAGCAGAAATTATAGGCTATGGTTAAGACTGGATCAAATATTTAAACGACACTGGGTAATTGTCTGGGAAATTCATAACGTTCTCAGTTTTGTGCAAGGACAACGAAAATCGTCATCAGCAAATGACAGTTCAAGTTAATAAAATCGCACAGCCAGTTGTGCTGTCGTGGTCCATCTGTTTTATCAAACCCAACGCTGTGTGTAAAAGCTCTGTTTTTCCGACATAGTCTTTAAAAGATAAATAAAATGATCGTATGTCATTAAATATATTGAAATAAGAAAGATCGATGGATTAATCACGCTCATATTTTCAGTGGGTTTGGAACATATAGAACAGCATATTTTATGAAGAACCAGAGTTTTGAAATAAAGAGCGTAACTTGTGAATTTACTACACTAATGTGTTAAAACAAAGGATTTATCACAGTAACTGAGAATGTGAGAAACTGAACACAGTAAAACGTAAACTGGAATAAATGGTCTTTGTCTTTCGTTCAACAGACCATATAGGAGATTTACCTGAAATGATCGGATGGATATGAGGATGTAAAAAGTTGTTTAAATCGTGTTGTTCTTCTCGCAAAACTTATCAGTCTGATCTATTGATCGGTATGTCATGGAATTTTAAAGCTAGATTCTATTGCACTTCAAAAGAACGTAACCAATGGATACCATTATTTGAAGGTCACCACTGCTTATGGCTGTATGTCTCATTAATGCATACATTTAAACACCCAAACCCCTACATATGTCTCCATATAAATACCGTTCTGCCAAATGACGCTTTATAGGCCATTTAATATTGCCTCTTCGATAACTTTTTTTCCTCTGGAGTACACCTTATATATGAGCCCTTAATTGTAGTTGAACATCCCTCTTCCCTCCTCATTTGTACCGCACACTTATAGATGTCTCATCCTGACCGCTACATTCCGGAAATTCAAACTCTACTCACATCCCATAGTCCAAACCAAGGCATGTTGCATACATATTCTCAATTTTTCTTCACTTGACTTTGCATTACCCAAACATAACACTGGAATATTCACTATACATATCATATTCATATGGCCATGTCTAATGGTTTGGATAAACATCTCCCACAGGACTGGAGAAATGAGTCCTCTCTCTCTCAGTGAGTAACATGTTCATATTTCTGGTCTTGTTCATTTCAGCACAGTATAAAATGTTAAATCATATAAAGACATACATTTGTTGTTCAAGAATAATTTGAATTTGAAATTTCTGTAATTTTAACATCTAACATCTAAACGTCACAGAAAGCATGATACAAACCTAAGAGGATTTATTTAAGCTTTTACTTATACTAATTATGAGGGCTGTCTGAGAGATAGAACAAAGGAAACCCAAACAGGCCCAAGTACACTATCTTGGTTTGCTATGTCTCTGAACAATTCTGAATGTGTTTATCATACTTTCCCCTGTGTGAACACACAGACACACACATATACATACACATAAATCTCAGTTCTAACCTAGACCAAGTTTCATATTAACAACACACTCGTTAGAAGCAATTAAAACAGTGGTTGAACCTGAAGATTCCAGAGTAGTCTGCCAGCCTAATCCCGTCAGCTCTATGCAGACTCAGACCACTATGAACAATCTGCTTCACTTTAGGACAGAGCAGGACAACTGACAATCAGGCAACTCCAGCTTCAGTGTAGACAATCAGGCAGCTCCAACTTCAGTCTAAAGGTCATTTGCTTAGCGGTGTGGTCTGTATCTGCCATATTGTCACTACACTTGATTTTAAAAAGAGAGAAGCTCTGACAGTAATTTAACAGTTGTGTGTATGTGTGCATGTGTGCGTGTGTGTGCGTGCGTGCGTGTGTGTGTGTACTAGTCTTTTAAACTAGTAATCTGACTTTTGTTCCCACTGCCTGTGCAAATCAGACCACTATTTAGGGAGAGAAACAGACATGAAGCCATCAGTGTTAGCCAAGCATCAAAAAAGTAATTGTATGATCAGCACATGCAATTTCAAACATGTTAAAAAAAAATTTAAACTCCAAATTAAACATTGTTACCAAGGTGAAAAGGGCAGACACTGACAACCAAGACACAAAAGGTGAGAGGTGCTCATTTCTCTGTGTCAACCCTCAGATTCTCCATGTCAGTTTTCAACCACTAGAGGGAGACAAAGATACGACTACATTATTGACCAAAGCTCTGAACGTCTCATCTCTATCTGCAATCCGTCTCTTATTCTGTGCAATGTTCTGTTAAAACCACAAGTAATATGCAATCAGCATTTAACAGCATGAGTGATATTGTTTGTGAATGTCAATGTGTGTTTATGTGGGGCAGCAATGCTTATAGAGTCAAATGTCAGATGTGTTAACTCAGTCATAAATCTTTGCTTTGCCCTGCCCTATTTTTGAGTAGTCTCTTACATGTTCACACACTCGCACACACACACACACACACACACACAAAATTATCTTTATAATCACTCTATACATTTATCTATCTCTCACCACTAAATTCTCCACATCTTGCCTCTGCTCTCAGACCATTTGGCTTCATGTTTACAAAGTTCAGCATAGATCTGCTCCTTTATAGCAAACAAACTAACAGGAGGACTCTGGTCCTGTTGGACAAACAGACAAACAAAGAAACACAGGCATTATTGGGAGATTGGTGTGAGGTGTGTGAGATATGTTCCACAGGACTGAGGGAGGCTTTAGTCTGAGTGAGGGATGTAGAAACAGATGGGCACCAGGACCTTACACCTGAACACAGAGATTACAGCTCATTTTCTACACATATACCCAAATTATACTCATCATAACCTACAAATAAAACATGACAACCTGTTTCAAATAAACATATATGATAGAATATTCAGTCTAAGCATCATTTGACGTCACTGTGAGTGAGAGCTGGGGAGATAAAAGTTTAAGCTAGTTGCTATCCATCACTCATTGCTCCCTCAACTTTGACAATGCACGGTGTGACATCATGAGTCAACACGAGTTGCTCACTTACAAAGTGACTTCTAGGACTGAGCCCATCCACCTGAACTCGCTAACACAGGCTTATGCTCCTGCTCGCCCACTGCATTTCTCCAAGGAACATTGCCTGCCATTGCCATCCCTACACACAAGGCAATCTCAGTCCAGACTGTTTTCATTTTGGTTCCCTGATAGTGGAACAAGCTACCAGCTGCCATCAGAGCAGGGCTGTCCCTCTCTTTCTTCAAGAACCTCTTAAAGACTCACCTTTTCTGACAGCACCTCCTCTCCTAACACCTCTAACACCCTAACACGCCTTATTCGCACCTACCCTGTTCCTCTCTACCTACTCTCCTCCCTCTGTCTTGAAAGAAAACTCGCACTTATTGCTTGCACTTTTAAACAGATGTAATACTTAGCGCTTACTCATAGGTCTCTCACTGTACTGAAGCTTGAATTGTTTCCCCACTTGTGAGTCGCTTTGGATAAAAGCGTCAGCTAAATAAATGTAATGCAATGTTAACATGTGAATATGAACATTATGCGTTAATGTCTTAAAGACATGGCACATAATTTGGTTGACACAAGTTCTTACAGATATTTATGCTGACTGACTGCATCAACACTCACCAAAAGAGAGATGAGGAGGAAGAGGAGGGTGACCTTCTTTCTGAGAGGGGTGCATCTGCACAGAGACAGATACCAGTTAATGACAGTTACACCATGACATGCACAGTTACAAATACACTGTGATCAGATCCTACAAGCTAAGTAACTGAAACACTCCCCCAGTCAGATAAACCAACACCTGTGCTGACTACATACATTCACTACAAAACTACATACATAGCACAGCATGCCTTTGATCTCTGTACTCTACAAATAACACTACACACAGATAAACACAAAGTGAAACCCTATTTAACAGCTCAGTGGAAATACATCCAATAGAGACAATCCAGATGTCAGATTGTATCAAGCTGTGAGCAACCAGAAGTAGCATATTGTCAAAGAGTGCGCAGATGAAGTGAATAAATAAAGGAAAAAATAAAAATATGACTAAAGACATGACCATGTACTTCATTGAGGTTCATACATGTCAATGATAATGACTATTACATCCTCATCTGTTCACTTCTTTTATGAGTTCTTTACTCTTTAGTGCCAGCAATTGTTCCTCTCACTTTCAGAACCAATTTTTACATAACTGAACATGACAAATAACATATCACTGTTTGTGGAAAAAGATTCAGTGACCCTGTCAAATAAAAGTGTGTGTGACAATTCCTAGCTTTTGAGTCTAACCTGAGAAACAGAGTGTCTCTGTCTGTCCAATCCCTGCCTCTGTAGGAGACTGGGCTGAACCTAGAAAACAGGACACATGAAAAAAACACGTCGCTCCAACAGCGCCACCCCAAGTCCTCATCGGCTGAATATGTATTTAACCTCTTTCTCCGCTTTTTACAGACAAAGTCTAAATACAAACAGGCACATTCTAAGTTTCCATCATTAACCAGAGCCTTAGAAATGACGTAAAATTGACAGAGCACATCGAAAATGAAGGCTAAAGCATTAAGCTATGAGTCTGTGTGTCAGTCTGGGACAGAGCTGTGTCCTAAAGAATAGAGGCTATGCAGGGACATATTGAATAACTGAATGACTGTCTTGGAGTCTGGATGTGAGTATCTTGCCTCTGGGAACACACACTTCAGCGAAACTGATGAAAAGAATGGAGCTGGCCACTTACGTGGCATCAATCCACTCCTTTAGCGCAGTCAGTTTGCTCATGGGGTTGGGGTTTGGGTTAGGGTGACCTTTGTGTTTACAGTGGGTCTAAAGGAACCCACAGGTCTAAGCAGTCTTCAGTGGGGTTCCATGGTGTAATGGTTAGCACTCTGGACCTTGAATCCAGTGATCTGAATTCAAATCTTAGTGGAGCTTGTATGTATGTGTGTTTATAAAACATATATACATGTTTGTGTGTGTGTACAAATACATATATACACATTTAGTGTATGTATCTTTTCTCCTTTAGTGAAATCCTGCTTTTAAATACAATGATCTAAAATTTACTAAATGAACAAAAAGTGTAAGACAAAAATACATCAAAATTCCAACAGAAGATTAATCTCTCTGCGACCAGTCCCCTAGTATGACCACACTAACTTCCCACTATTGCATATTCAGACCAAATTTATTCTTTGTTTATTGCAGACAATGTAAACAGTGATTAATCTGTGAAATACGATCTGCAACCCAAAACCATCTAACAGTTATGTAATCCAGTCTCATTACACTTCAGCACAGATACTTTTTGACAAAACTTTCACAGACTCACATAACAATATCAATATGTTAGTCTCCACAGGAGACAGGTTGAATCCAGTTCTTAGTCTTCCTGCAGAGGCAAGTTTGACCTTGGGAGTCTATCGACCTGTCTTTGTTTTCAGTTTTGTCTCATGCTGGCTTTGATGTGTGTGTGTGTGTGTGTGTGTGTGTGTGTGTGGCTGTGTGTCCTGAATCATGTGCTGGTGTTGCTGAATAATGCTGTGAATGGTCTGTATGTCAGGCCATGTTTGTTGTGACATCAGCTGCCCGCATGATACTCGCGCTGTTTTGGTGTTTACCAGCAACATTCAGCCTGCTCAGCCATCAGACAACCTCTTCCATAATTATGTAATCATGGAGAGAAACACTTGCCTTTTACAAGTGTTCATCTTTAGGTGGATCATGATTATTTTTGGCATCCTTTTTTGTGACAGTTAGGAGTATTAGTAGATTAATAGTTAGTCTGATCTGTCTGAGGAACATCCTTCACTAGTTTGCAGCTTGCTCTGTGCCTACTGGTAGGAATGTATGTTTATTTGTGTGTGTTTGTGTGTGTGTGTGTGTGTGAGAGAGACTTGTCCTGTTCCTGCATGGTCACGCACAGCGCTGTATTCATGCTGGTATAAAACACAGGCTCCCTGACCACTGCCTCAGTGACTTTGCTGAGCAAATGCATTCGTTGCTACCAGTTCCCATGTCTGTTTTTTTTCCCCCTAAACTTTAGTGCTGTTGTGCTTGTGTGTGTGTGTGTGTGTGTGTGTGTGTGTGTGTGTGTGTGTGTGTGTGTGTGTGTGAGTGTGTTTCTCATACACCTGCAGTCCCTCACATCGTCTATAAATACAGGTTTGTGCTTGATTCTCTGACAGTCTCAGACGCCACTTTTTCTCTCCTTCTCTCCCTCTCTCTCTTTTGCCCCTCCGTATTCCTGGTACCATGGATGACTATCAGGACACCTACACCTGTCCATTGTGCGTTGACGGTATACGGGATCCTGTCACCATTCCCTGTGGAGACACATTTTGCCTAGAATGCATCAAGATCTACTGGGACCAGTCCGATCACACTGGCATTTACAGCTGTCCCCAGTGTCGTGCCACTTTTACTCCGCGTCCGGTCCTGCGCCGAAATACACCCAACGTGGGCAGCCTGGAGCCACGCACACTGCCCGAGCTCACCCCTTTCCCGTACCTCAGACGTGACGTGCTGTGTGACTTCTGCACGGGTCGGCGTAACCGCGCCGTAAAGTCCTGTTTAATGTGTCTGGCCTACTACTGCGAGACGCACATCAAACCGCACTATGAGTCAGCCACTTTCAAACGGCACAAGCTGGTGGACGAGACGGGGCACCTGGACAGAAAGATCTGCCCACAGCATGAGAAAGGTCTGGAGCTCTTCTGTCGCTCCGATCAGATGTGCATCTGCGTTCTGTGCACTGTGAGGGAACATCGCAGCCACAACATTGTCAGTTCTGAAGAAGAGCGCACAGAGAAACAGGTAAGGGGATTGGGGAGAAAGCAGAATCGTATCAATGTAAAATACTGGGAATGTTACAAACTGAAATAAATGAACTATCTCAATAATACATGTGCGTTACTGAATTATGTTAAAAATACATCCGGTAACCCATACAAACTAGTCATGAAACTGCAATTACCTATTAAAAATGAGTTGGGTATTAAGAATAGGTAATTGGTGAATGAATGAACCAAAAAAATATATGTAGTTGATGTATATTAAATGAATTGTGAGTCTAACTCGACATAGTAAGGTCAACTTTGACCTGAAACTTATGCTCTGGTTAAATGTCTTCAAAACCCCCCTGCCTCCCCCTCACACCTTCTATACATCTTTGCTGTTTCTCCTCATTTGTAGAAAGTCTTGGTTGTGACACAGTCAGAGATTCAGCATATCATTCAGGAGAGGATGAAGGAGCTGCAGGAGCTCAGGCACAATGTAGATGTTCTCAAGGTAAGGTCAAATGAAGGCTACAGCTATTCAGAAAGGACGACTGGACAGGGTGACTTAAGGTCACAATTTATTATATCACGGCACGTTCAAAACACTGCTCTCTCTGTTCAAAACTCTACGCCATAGCCTTAGATATGAGTTGGGTTTTTTCACGCAGCACTCCCACAGACGCAAATGAACGAGTGATGCATTCAATTCCCGAACATGTTGCCAAAGCAAACAAAACATAGTTTAAAACCACTCTTCAGTGCCCTACTTGTAAGACTTTTCTGCACTACAGTTATCTCCACTGTAGCATTTACACACAGGAAACACTCCACGTCCTACACTTTAAAAGCTTCAATCAGGGAATCCTGTAGGTATTGTCCAGCAGCGTGTTCTGACACACTATACATGTTACTTCATAAGCATATTGTAATGTCCTGATTATATTGCATGATAATTTAATGTTAATTTAATGTTCTATTCTCTTTTAAAGTTAAGCTTTCATTTTGTCACTGTGGTGTACACTTGCCAAAGGACACCTGATACTCACAACTCATTAACTTGTGCATCAGAGACTTGTGACTTGACTTGACATCGTATGAAATCGGTTTAAAACATGCAGAAAGTATCACAATCAATACTGAAGATATTTTGTGGCTTTATACGAGCTCTCTTCTGTCTCCCAAGGGCAAACAAGTAATGTGCAACAGAAAACCTGCCGTCTTTTGCTCTCTAGTGGTGTGAATGTGTTCTACAACTCAATAAGTCGAGCGCTGTCTCTCTGTGACCTCTGGTTACAGGGTAATGCTCACAGGGCCCAGGCGGACAGCGATAAAATCTTCACAGAGATGCAGCAGGCCGTGGAACGCTGGCATGCGGAGATCAGCCAACTCATTCAAGCAAATCTGCAGTCAGCTATGGCGCAGGTGCGTACTGCATTCTGTACTCATTACAGCATTGTCTCTATTACAGCTCCTCTGTTACAGCTCCGCGAGGACATAGCAAACCAACCATCGTGCTCTTATTATAGCCTGTTAACAGAATGTCAATAACAGTGTGTAATCTGAGTGTAATCTGAGCAATGCTGGATCAACAGTAGTTGAAACAAGAGGCTTAAAACTCAGCCTTATATACAATATATTACTCAGTCTAATAAACAAGAATTCAAAGCATAATTCTGATTATGATACAGTAATACTTCCTGCCATTTTTTTTCTTCATTGACCTGCCCTGACATGCAAAAGGAGGTCAGGGCAGATCAGTATCACTTTTTTGCAGTAGTGAATTCATTGTTTCAGTAGCCTGTTTCAGAAGCCTGATATTAGTTCACTGTGAAATCTCTTTGAACAGAGATAAGAAACCTTTATGTTTTTTTAGGCACATTGTTCTTAACTGTGATTGTGGTTGTGTAAACGTAGGCTCAGGGATACGTGGAGCGGCTGGAGCAGGAGATAATGGAGCTCCAGCGTAGAGATGCTGAACTGCGTCAGATACTGGACACAGAGGATAACATCCACTTCCTGCAGGTACAGGAAATGCTGAGGTGGCAAGGACAATATACAAACAGATTAATATGATACCTTCTCTCAGCAGGAAAGAACAGCTCTGTCACACTCACAGACGAGTTCCATACTGAATAGAACAGCTCTGTCACACTCACAGACGAGATCCATACTGAATAGAACAGCTCTGTCACACTCACAGACGAGATCCATACTGAATAGAACAGCTCTGTCACACTCACAGACGAGTTCCATACTGAATAGAACAGCTCAGTCACACTCACAGACGAGATCCATACTGAATAGAACAGCTCTGTCACACTTCCAGACGAGATCCATACTGAATAGAACAGCTCTGTCACACTTCCAGACGAGATCCATACTGAATAGAACAGCTCTGTCACACTCACAGACGAGTTCCATACTGAATAGAACAGCTCTGTCACACTCACAGACGAGATCCATACTGAATAGAACAGCTCAGTCACACTCACAGACGAGATCCATACTGAATAGAACAGCTCTGTCACACTTCCAGACGAGATCCATACTGAATAGAACAGCTCTGTCACACTTCCAGACGAGATCCATACTGAATAGAACAGCTCTGTCACACTTCCAGATGAGTTCCATACTGAATAGAACAGCTCAGTCACACTCACAGAAAAGTTCCATACTGGATAGTGCAGCCCTTAATATTTTATCAGTGCACTGCAGAGGAGAGGTGTTTAGAAGTAAACCATCCCAAGACAACAGAATTCTGTTAACAAGTAATAGTATATCACAAGGGAGAAAAAACAAATGATCCCCACTAAGAGACTTTTTGTCTTGCCTGAAATGCTCGATAGAATTTCCCCACCTTGTCTGTGGCCCCAGAGCCCATGGTACCCAAAGTCCTGATCAACCCGGAGTTCTCTTTTGGAGAGGTGACCAAGACAGTCACAGACATGAAAGAACATCTCGATGACATCTGTAAGAAAGAGCTGGGAAATATCTCCAAGAGAGGTAAGTTCATGAGCTTCCCACAGCTAAACCAAATATCCATGAAACCTTAAGGCTTTTGAAAAGAAAAGAAATAAACAAAACCATAGTGTTGTGTGTGTAGATTTTGTTCTTGGAGATATTGTTGTTTTGATCGTGACTAAAGTCTGTCTCCTTCTAGTTAATGACACACCGGTCTATGTCCTGATCCCAAGGACTGGGCGACTGAAAGGTAAAGTAGAGATTTCCATGTACTCCACAAGTATTGTCACACTCTGAGTACCCTTGTTTACAGTACTGCTGCTGGCCATTTGGGGTCCTTAAGCGTAATTGCTTTGTGGTGACCACCCCCCCACCCCCCGGCCCCCCCAAATATTTTAAAGTGCAACCTCCTTTAAACCGAACAAATATATTTTCATTATCAATGTTGCAGGTAAGAAAACCAGAACTATACAATAACTGTATGTATTACACTATAGAACTAACTATTATTTCGAGTAATTACGTATATCTTGTATTGCCTATAATGGTCTAATGGTGCCTGTTGTAGTTATGCCTAATCTCAAATTTAAATAACTCGTCATTATGATTATTATGATGATCATGTGTTTTGGTGTCCCCTCCGGCAATTGATGTCCTATGCACATCGCGTGACGCGCATGTACGTAGCAGTGGCCCTGCTTGTTTAACATGAGAACCCCACGGGAACACTAATGTTTGCTGTCACCTACATCTTCAGGTTCCATGAGAGTGGATTTTCAGGAGCCTAAAAGCAGAGCAGATTTCCTTCGATGTAAGTTTATAAGGCATTGTATAACACGCTCACAACAGCACCCTAGAATTTTGGAAAAATACCCTACACATTCTTCAGGGACAGATTTCTTAACACAACCATAACTAACAAAGCAATATCATTTGACCTTGAAAATAGCATGTTTTTAGATGTTGAAAACTGATGTTATCTTCAAAAGTGACAAGGAACTTCCACTATGACAGACTTTTGGCTGCAAATCAGGCATACCTTGATAACGATCTAAACTGTCAAGCAGAGCCAAAAAAAATATTTATTTTCTTACATGTACCTATAATTAGTCTCTTTCCATCTTTTATCCACTGATTGTAGCAGTCAGATAAAACTTGAGACTAAACGGCCAAAAGTATAGCACAACAGCATTATATGTTGTGGTTTTTACTGACAATTCAAAGCAGGTGCTCCCCTTTTCAAAGCAGTGTGCAGAATTCTCTGTATAAATGGCACTGTTGGTCTGCTAAGGAATATGTATCATATTACAGTACACTTTTTGACAGGGTAAGTATTCAGTGGGCACCGATGGATATATTTGTCTGTTTACACAGCCCAGGCGCTGCTTTTGAATTGAAATGATTTTGTGGAATTTGCTGTGTTTTAAATTTGAGACTTGTGTTGTATTTTGCCAATGGTATATGGTTTTCCAATCATGTATCTCTTAGGGATCGTGTGTTAGCTGTTTTCAGAATGTCAACTCTGTTGTAACAACAACATACATTCCTGCAATGGAGCAAAACTTGCCTTTCTGCTTTTCTTCAGACGCTTGCAGACTAACTTTTGACCCCAACACAGCCTTTAAAGAGCTGGTTCTGTCAGATGGTAATCGTAGGGTGACCCGAAAGAGAACCGTCCAGTACTATGCAGATAACCCAGAACGCTTCGACGGTTTCTGCCAGATCCTGTGCGTGGAACCTCTGGATGGATTCCGTCACTACTGGGAGGCTGAGTGGACTGGGGAGTTCTCCATTGGAGTGGCATACAGAAGCATCAGCCGCAAAGGCAAGAACTCCAACAGCCTGCTTGGTTACAACGACAAGTCCTGGAGTCTGCTCTGCTCAGACTCCGGCCACTCTGCCTGGCACAACAAAATGGATAAAGACCTTCCTGGGGTTGTCCGTGCCACAAGGATCGGCGTGTATCTGGACTACGCTGGAAACTCAGTGTCATTCTACGCGGTTTCTGAAACCATGGAGCTCGTCCACAAGTTCCAGGCGAAGTTCTCAGAGCCTCTGTATGCAGGGTTTGGAGTGGGATCATCAGTTACACTGTGCACGGTGGAGAAGAACACGCGCACTTATCGCTAAGATGTCTGATGAAGTCTGAAAAAAGAAACATAGAAACATTCCTTGTTAAGTTCCAGGGTAGTTCCAGGGTATCAAGGTAGTTTGTCTTTTTTCTCCAACAGACACTGTTATTGAATGAGGCATTCCAAGACCATAAGGCATTTTAGTTCAAATAAACAACTTCTGTAAAAAGCCACACATACCATAAACAATTGAATACAATAAGATATTCTGGTGAACGTCTCATACTGGTGAGTAGTTCCACCAGTAATAATTAAGTGTGAAACTGTCTTACTGAAGGGACTGATTGGGTGTAAAGGACTTTTTTAAAAGATTTCAGTGTACCAATCACCAACTGCAACTGTATAAATCTATATGTAAAATCTATATGTAAAAGATTCAAATCACATTCACCTCGTATTCATCCATTCTTAAGGGTAAACATGTGCCAGTCATAAACTACAACTGTATGTGTGTGTGTGTGTGTGTGTGTGTGTGTGTTTAATTTCCACTATTTAATGAAGCTTTTTGTATTATAGATCTGTACAAAATAGATGGTGTGCCCAGAAAATGTTCTCCAAACATTATCAGTCATTTATATGGAATGCAATAAATAAAGCTGTTAGTGACTAAAACTAGTTGGTTTCATAAGGAATAAACAACATACACATTCATCTAAAATGGAACTTAATGTAATATCTGAAGCACCGTCTTTACACGTCCCCAATGAATTTTGTCCTTTCTGATTGACACAGAATCATGCAAACATGAGCATATACTGTAAAGGATGGCATGTATGTAATACACCATTTATGATCCTTTTACCCTTTTACACTAAAGCTATTTGTAATATCTCATCAAATTACATAAATAAATGTGTATTTATAAAATACACTTTTTTGCATATTATCTTTAGATATGAAAAAACATGAGTAACTGCACAATGAGACAACAACAATATCACTTTTGGTATCCATATATGCATGTGACCTTCAAAGCAAATAATTACTTTTCAGTCTGTTTAGTTTCCCCTCTCCCAAGAATATTCAGAGAATTAGAGTAATTTGGAAAGTGTCCATACTTTCTAGTACTAGTTAAGCAGGACTTAGCATTACATTCAGGCAGATGTCAAACTTCCACTTTTACCTGTATATTCTTATAGACTTACACTTTATTGTTATATTCTTATAGACTAACATTCTTTACTCTTATGCTCTTAGAGACTTACATTCTGTGCCCTGTGACCAGGTGTAAATACCTCAGTCAAATACTGGAGTTTTAAAAGACTTCTGATGACCACTGGCTGATCTCTCCAACTCCCAGCTCTTCCTCTGTATTCTCAAGGACAAAGACATAGACTTAGAATCACTTATACGTTCTTCTATTTATCTAAAACCCCTCAGATTGCTCAGGCAAATGACTTTATAAACAAATAAGCCAATTTTCAGTCATGTAACATTGACAGGCAAAAGAAGTTGGCGTAAAAGTTCCCAATATTTAGTTGTTCCAGTGGCAAACTGAGTTCATTAGGGCCGCAGTGAATGAGGCAAAGGGTATGCGTGTAATGTTTAAAGTTGTAATGCGCTCCTCTAAAGCTCCCTTGTCCTCCCTTGACTCTCTGTGTAGGCTGTGATTTTCAGCATGTGACATGGGATCTGTCACTCTGTCTCTGCAATGTTCAGCCCGTTGTTTCCTCAGGATGTCTTTGGGCCGGAATACATTCCCACAGATGGAACGGAGGGACGGCCAGGACTCGGAGTGAAGGACGGTGTGTTTTGCGTAGCGTGCAGACTGTACCGGAAGTCCTCCCACAAGCATGTCAATGTCATGGGAACGGTATGGCACTTATGTGATGGTTCTCCTGAGTGAAGCTTGTACCGTAGTCGGTGGCCACTCTCCGACATACAAAGAGCGTCTCAACAGGAGCTTCTGACTCTATGCTTAAAAATACCACACTGTAAAATCCTTATAAGGTTATTTGATTCACAGACTTTCACTGCTTTAAAGTTAATTACTGGGGAAGACAAAATATTAAAATGTCAAAATGATGTGCTGGAATAAAACAACCCCTATTGCCTGAACTGTAACACTTACAACTACTGTTATTATACTGCTTTGTCCTGTGTTCAAAAAGTGTAACGCATAGTCTAAACACTATAAATAATCACACATTATTGCCCATACCCACTTATTAGTCAAATCAAGATGTCAAATGGCTTCAGCACTTGTTTCTATCATTCTAGTTTCACAGTACAGAAAAAAAAGTTCAGGGATTATTACCAAACTGGTTACACAGATATCATGGCCATTCTGTCTGTCTGTGTGTGTGTGTGTGTGTGTGTGTGTGTGTGTGTGCTGGTACCAGTGCAGGCTCTAGCAGTCTCTGAATGGCCTTCCACAAACAGTGCAGTATTTTCGCCTGGTTGTGTTGGCATGTCTTTGTTGTACTGACACACAAGGCCACACCCTGGAAAAGACCTGTGCTTACGCAGGTACATCTGCCTCATAAAGCTCTGCCCATAGTCTCAGCACTTCATGTTACCCCTGGGTGTGGCTACTTGCAGGGACATACCCACACGAGGGGATGAAGTCTGATCCTGATAGGACAGAAATATCTTCCTGGGCGGTGCCTGCAACTATAAGGATAATTACATGGGTGGTGCTCCAGATTTCTGGACAGGTTCACAGTTGTCATTCAGCCAGTCAGGAGGAGCAGTTAGAAATACCGGGAAAAAAGATCCATTTTGTCCAGGCAGAATGCATATACTCACATTCCCTTAATAAACAAGATAATATAATCTAGACCCTTATTCAGTGCACACGAACCCGTCACAGAACTCATACACAGCTCATCCCAGATCTCCAGTCTGGCACAGCGGTTCTGTGACTCTCAGACCTTTTGGCTGAGGTATCATTCTGCCAGTCTGCCCTGGGTAAACAGTGGTGCAGGAAGAAGAGAGAGAAAGAGTGCTGGAGCACTACCGTCTACACCACCTCCTCTGCACTGCTATATTCTCGGTGAAGCCAGCACCCTGTGACCTCCTCCACCCTTTGACTCAGTGTGTCCCTCACACTTGAGTGGGGTTCATGCTGTAAGGTGTTTAAGGTCTGTAGTTTCACCTCCTTCAGGATCCTCATCCACCTCCTCTTAACTCTACTCAGGTGATGCGGTAAGGATCCACAGAGGGGAGACACTACTCATTACCTGACTACTCACTAGCAAGGAGCACCACCAACCAAAACCTGTACTGGCTCTGACATTAGTCAGGTCAAACTTCAAATTTTAAAACTTATTACTGAAGTGTAGCCGAGACAGACTCTCTCTGGTTGTCTGACTGGAGAAGACAGCCCAGATTTTCAGATCGGATTTCTCCTCAAAAAAAACACATGTAGTCACAGCTGACTGTGGAGGTCAAACAGAGACCTCAGAGACGTTCCTTGTTCTATCGCTTACTGAGAGGAGGTCAAAGGGAGTCTCTGAGGGGGGGTGGGTAACACAGATAAAGAGAAACAAGAAACTCACAGACTGCCTGATGAAAGAAAGACGAAAAACAAAAACAAAGAAAACAAAACGTACAATCAAGGTGTTCCCTGTGAAAAGCCAGCAAGCTACAACTTAATAGTATGTTGTTGTTGAAGGACATGGTGGTTGTAGTATGTCGGGTTGTTGTATTACAAGACTCACTTTAAAGCTTGAAGAGGTGAAAAAGTAAGTTTGTTACTAAGTCAGAAGTGTTGTCAGAGCACAAACTAGAAGTTGAAGAAACCAGTGCACAGGGCATCGCCTCCTAAAAACAGACATGGACCCATCTGTTGTCTGATAGACTGACTGAAAAGCAAGATAAAGTTTATCACTGACTCAACAGAAATATAGTTTTTGTGATCAATTTCAGTGTAATAAATACACAACACACTCATCCTTCCATTTAGTTGTTCTAAGGAAGCATTTGATGATTACACAGTAACTTCAAGTCCAATACACTCATTCCATTTATGTAAACTGCAATTCTGATGTGATGTTTTGTTTTCTACACCACATACTCAGTGTTGAAGGGGAAAACTATAACCCCCAGCTATGAAGCATACATTGTATTTCAACTTTTCTTTTTCATCCCCATGTCAAGTGAAGTTATGTTCTCTTATTGTATGTGGCAAAGTCCTCAGATTACACACAGAAAACTTTGTTGTGTCTGTTGTGCCTTTAGGCCTGCAGTGTCTGTTGGCCTGCTGTGCCTTTAGGTCTGCTGTGTCTGTAGGTCTGCTGTGTCTATAGGTCTGCTGTGTCTGTAGGTCTGCTGTGTCTGTAGGTCTGCTGTGTCTATAGGTCTGCTGTGTCTGTAGGTCTGCTGTGTCTGTAGGCCTGCTGTGTCTATAGGCCTGCTGTGTCTATAGGTCTGCTGTGTCTGTTGGCCTGCAGTGTCTGTAGGTCTGCTGTGTCTGTTGGCCTGCTGTGTCTGTGGGTCTGCTGTGTCTGTAGGTCTGCTGTGTCTGTTGGCCTGCAGTGTCTGTAGGTCTGCTGTGTCTGTAGGTCTGCTGTGTCTGTGGGTCTGCTGTGTCTGTAGGTCTGCTGTGTCTGTAGGTCTGCTGTGTCTGTTGGCCTGCTGTGCCTTTAGGTCTGCTGTGTCTGTAGGTCTGCTGTGTCTATAGGTCTGCTGTGTCTGTAGGTCTGCTGTGTCTATAGGTCTGCTGTGTCTGTAGGTCTGCTGTGTCTGTTGGCCTGCAGTGTCTGTAGGTCTGCTGTGTCTGTTGGCCTGCTGTGTCTGTGGGTCTGCTGTGTCTGTAGGTCTGCTGTGTCTGTGGGCCTGCAGTGTCTGTAGGTCTGCTGTGTCTGTAGGTCTGCTGTGTCTGTGGGTCTGCTGTGTCTGTAGGTCTGCTGTGTCTGTAGGTCTGCTGTGTCTGTTGGCCTGCAGTGTCTGTTGGCCTGCTGTGTCTGTAGGTCTGTTGTGCCTTTAGGCCTGCTGTGTCTATAGGTCTGTTGTGCCTTTAGGCCTGCTGTGTCTGTAGGTCTGCAGTGTCTGTAGGTCTGTTGTGCCTTTAGGCCTGCTGTGTCTGTAGGTCTGCTGTGTCTGTAGGTCTGCTGTGTCTGTAGGTCTGCTGTGTCTGTTGGCCTGCTGTGCCTTTAGGTCTGCTGTGTCTGTAGGTCTGCTGTGTCTGTGGGTCTGCTGTGTCTGTAGGTCTGCTGTGTCTGTAGGTCTGCTGTGTCTGTGGGTCTGCAGTGTCTGTAGGTCTGCTGTGTCTGTAGGTCTGCTGTGTCTGTAGGTCTGCTGTGCCTTTAGGTCTGCTGTGTCTGTAGGTCTGCTGTGTCTGTTGGCCTGCTGTGTCTGTAGGTCTGCTGTGTCTGTAGGTCTGCTGTGTCTGTTGGCCTGCAGTGTCTGTTGGCCTGCTGAGTCTGTAGGTCTGTTGTGCCTTTAGGCCTGCTGTGTCTATAGGTCTGCTGTGTCTGTTGGCCTGCAGTGTCTGTTGGCCTGCTGAGTCTGTAGGTCTGTTGTGCCTTTAGGTCTGCTGTGTCTGTAGGTCTGCTGTGTCTGTAGGTCTGCTGTGTCTATAGGTCTGCTGTGTCTGTAGGTCTGCTGTGTCTATAGGTCTGCTGTGTCTGTAGGTCTGTTGTGCCTTTAGGCCTGCTGTGTCTATAGGTCTGCTGTGTCTGTAGGTCTGCTGTGTCTATAGGTCTGCTGTGTCTGTAGGTCTGCTGTGTCTGTTGGCCTGCAGTGTCTGTAGGTCTGCTGTGTCTGTTGGCCTGCTGTGTCTGTGGGTCTGCTGTGTCTGTAGGTCTGCTGTGTCTGTTGGCCTGCAGTGTCTGTAGGTCTGCTGTGTCTGTAGGTCTGCTGTGTCTGTGGGTCTGCTGTGTCTGTAGGTCTGCTGTGTCTGTAGGTCTGCTGTGTCTGTTGGCCTGCAGTGTCTGTTGGCCTGCTGTGTCTGTAGGTCTGTTGTGCCTTTAGGCCTGCTGTGTCTATAGGTCTGCTGTGTCTGTTGGCCTGCAGTGTCTGTAGGTCTGCTGTGTCTGTTGGCCTGCTGTGTCTGTGGGTCTGCTGTGTCTGTAGGTCTGCTGTGTCTATAGGTCTGCTGTGTCTGTTGGCCTGCAGTGTCTGTTGGCCTGCTGAGTCTGTAGGTCTGCTGTGTCTGTGGGTCTGCTGTGTCTGTAGGTCTGCTGTGTCTGTTGGCCTGCTGTGTCTGTAGGTCTGCTGTGTCTGTAGGTCTGCTGTGTCTGTAGGTCTGTTGTGCCTTTAGGCCTGCTGTGTCTGTAGGTCTGCTGTGTCTGTAGGTCTGCTGTGTCTGTTGGCCTGCTGTGCCTGTAGGTCTGCTGTGTCTGTGGGTCTGCTGTGTCTGTGGGTCTGCTGTGTCTGTTGGCCTGCTGTGCCTGTAGGTCTGCTGTGTCTGTGGGTCTGCTGTGTCTGTAGGTCTGCTGTGTCTGTTGGCCTGCTGTGCCTGTAGGTCTGCTGTGTCTGTGGGTCTGCTGTGTCTGTAGGTCTGCTGTGTCTGTTGGCCTGCTGTGCCTGTAGGTCTGCTGTCTGTAGGTCTGCTGTGTCTGTTGGCCTGCTGTGCCTGTAGGTCTGCTGTGTCTGTGGGTCTGCTGTGTCTGTGGGTCTGCTGTGTCTGTAGGTCTGCTGTGTCTGTTGGCCTGCAGTGTCTGTAGGTCTGCTGTGTCTGTAGGTCTGCTGTGTCTGTTGGCCTGCTGTGTCTGTAGGTCTGCTGTGTCTGTGGGTCTGCTGTGTCTGTAGGTCTGTTGTGTCTGTGGGTCTGTTGTGCCTTTAGGCCTGTTATGTCTCTGTGCTACAGATGTATGTTGCAGTACAATCACCTGGTGACGAAGATTAAATGTTAATGAGGTAAGGTGTCAGGAGAAGTGTTAGTTCATAACAAACTGAAGTTGTTCTGACATGTTCAGTAACTGTCTTATGAAAAAGGAAAAACATTCACTCATTCACTTTTCATGAGCTTTCATTTATTTTACCAGTTTTCTGGTATCACAGGAAGGTCTTCATCAAATTTGGCCTTCTCCTCCACTTTACATTTAAAAAGACAGAGATACAAATAAAAATACAGAAAAATGCATAAACGTCCACAGAGGCTTATATCAGTTTGCTAGAGTACAAGTAATCATCTACAATTCACACAGCATCGCCTCTTAAAAAAAAAAAAGTACCATTACATCCCCTATTTGTCCTATTCCCTGTCTCTCTCTCTCTCTCTCATCCTTTCTCTCTAAGCATGCATTCATCACATGATCTTTTCTCTTTATTCACATACACCACATCCCCTCATCACACCTTCATTTACCCCTCAGACATCAAACACTGCTAAAGAAGCCCTTCCATTATGTGTCATCATTCACTTACACTCAGGGAAACAAGGTTTGTATAATAGCAACAGGGAGTACTATTGGCAAGGCCATGACTTTTCAGGTGTCTTGCCAATGCTGACAATTTCAGGTATATTTGACAGGTATATTTTAATATTCTCTATGTTGTTTAGTAGCACAAGGGCCTTGTGGGAAATGATGTGATAAAAATGATTATGCTATGTTACCCTGCACCTCTGTTGCCATGTTAAGTAATATCCTATTGACTGTCTACTGATTTCAGCCCCCTTCACAAAAATGTCTTCTATGATGACTGTTTTTCTTACTTTTTTTTAATCACAAAGGACATTGCTCCACAGCAGGATAAAATCAGAGGTTAGACAGTCAGCAAACGAAAAACAAAAGGAAAAAAAAAAAACGACAAAAATAATTGCTGAACCAGTTTTGTACAGTGTCTCCCCAATCCAAATTCACAACAGGATTCTACTGTGTCTTAAAGCAAATTTACAAACACACACTTTCCTCCCTCTCCACCCAAACCCAGTCATGAGGGCCACTGTTGATCAGCATTCATCTGCATAGTTACAGCACTCGTTGTCCATTGATGATGACATCATCAAACTCCTCCTGTGGTACACATGAACACATGAAGTGATATCAACATTGATTTTCTACCCAACATATTCAGTTGAATAAACAAATGGCCATGTGTAAATGTCATTATGTGTAAGGATTCTACATCTGCCCCACTACCTCTTCGCTCTCTCGTTCGTCCTCTTCCTCATCGTCCTCCTCATCCTCAGGTGAGTGTGTTGCCCCTCCAGCACGCAGCAGTTCCTGGACATCTTTGTTTGGCCTGTGGATGGCGCAGTAAAGTGGAGTGTGTCCAGCGTAACTCCGCTGGTCAACCATGGCCCCAGCCCATAGCAACAGCTCGACTACAGCAGGTTTCTGAGACTCCACTGCCCAGTGCAGAGGAGAACGCCCCGAACTCAAGTCCTATAGACAGACAGATAGACAGACAGAGAAGGAGATGAAATGCCAGCGAGGGAGAGAGAGGATTCAGTCTAACCAACATCACCCACCACACACTTTTGACATTTCTGACTCAGGAATCTCTCTTGTAGGAATCCATTGATTTTGAAAAGTGCATTTACTGGGTTCCATCTAGTGTGCTCCCCTACAATTACATCAGATGTGCCTCAGTAACATAGACATTTATATATAACTGGACCCACACAGATGTGCACTGTAATGTTATGTCTGTTAAAGGAGACAGTCAAAGTCTTACTCTCTGATTCACATCTGCTCCAGCTTTCAGCAGCATACCAATGATGTCATAATTCCCCTTCTGTACAGCCAAATGGAGCGCCGTGACTCCTGACAGGAAAAACAGGAGAGAAACGGATGGAAGGTGGGGGGGGTGTGGTCTACTATACAAGACAGTGAGGAGAAACCAGCTTTTGATATGGACAGGTCAGTCAGCAGGTTCTTTCCCCTGAGCAACTAGTCAGTCGAGTGAGTAACAGTATACACATTAGTGTACGATAAACCCATGGAGGTGACGGTGTATGTAGACAGTGTTCAGAGTTTTGGGTGGTGTGAGTAAGGAGTGACTGTTGAGATGAGCCTGTAGATGACTATGCAGGTGAGTGCTTGTGTTAACTAAGTGTCTGGTGACTTTGACAGAAAAGTATATAGAGTGAGTGCATATCTGAGTTATAAATACACAGGGGAACCATGAGCAATGAGCCATCAGGAAGATGTTTATCATAGTTCCCGACAAGGTGAGCACGTACCTGAGAAGTTGGTGACATGCATGTGGTCTTGAGGGGTCCGTGGACAGGCAGTCAACTCTCTCACACACTCCACTCGCTGTTCACGCACAGCAAGGTGGAGAGGAGTGTTGCCTCCTCTTTCCTGAAGCTCAGCGTTCGCACCTCCCCACAGGAGCCCCCGCACACACTCCCACTGATCCACTATCACTGCCAGATGTAATGCCGTCTGAGTGTGAGAGAGAGAGAGTGTGAAAGAGTGATTTCCATGATAGGACAGAATTTTATACAGAACTTTATAAATCCAGAGGCAGAAAAAACATCTCTCTTTTTTACACACACACACACATATATATACATTTTGGAAAGGAAGGACAAGTGGTTTGAAAGAGGAGTGAAGGAGGCTATCTTCGTTAAAGTAGAGAAACCATCCCTCAACAGTGGAGGAGGTCTATGACATCACTTATCCTCCATCTACAATGCTGTCCTTTCATCCCTGCCCAGGAGATTTAACAACCAATCACACTTGGCCTCATGTGACTCCAAGAAAAAACTCCAAGGACTGTCGTTTACACTAGGCCTCAGGTGACTCCAACAACACTACCGACTGTCATTACGACAGCCAGGAGCACTAACGAACCAAGTGACATCAATGGCCTTGATAACGACCCCACAGAGGTTAAAAACCTGGGATTACCCACCAGTCAGTCAGAATTGAGGAAGCCTCTTGGCTGAGAGGTGAAATGTCTTATCTACAACCAAGTCCAGTTGCCCTGGATTCAACCCTTCTTGGACACACACACAAACACACACACTCACACAGACACAAAGTCACCTGGCCCAAATCATTCTGGATGTCCAGGTACTGGGTCCAGCTGGGGTCCAAGGCAATGACACTGAGGAGATAGTCTACAAAGCCCCATTGCTCGTGAATCAGGGCCAAGTGGAGAGCGCTTCAAAGAAAAAGAAACATCAAAGGGTCAAAGTTCAGAAAACAGAAGGCATACATTAACAGAGGAGATACCCGTCTCCTGGATTTTACTGCTTCCAGTGGTCAAATACCGCAATTCTAGAGCCTGCACATGCGACAAACTTTTAGGTTTCGTATTAAAGTACTTACGTGTCACCGTCCTCCGATAGAAAGTTGAGAGTATTGAACAACTCTTCTCTTCGCTGGCGTTCCTCCTCCCGACTCGTCGCTCCGACCCTCCCAGTTTGACCACTTTCCGTGGCGTTAGGGCCGACTGGTTCGCTCAGAATTATGGTTCCGATCCCGGCCGAAAGCCTCCCAACCGTCTCATCAGTAATGGACTCTCCGATAGCTGAGTCGAGCCTGTCCCCACCTCCAACGGATACACAATTTTCAGAGCCGTTTGACTCTGGGTCAGGGATCCACTCTGTTTCAGACTGCCAGTGTGCGGCGTCAGTGCCGTCAGTGGTACTGACACCGAGGGCTACGCCACCGAGAGAGTCCAGTCCACTATCGCACCAGTCCTCTGAAACTGCATCCGTACCATCGCGTTTCTCCGGCCCAAAACTGAATCCAGGCCGTGCGTTCTGCTTTCGAGAATCACACTCAAAATCTGGTGCCGTCTGCCTTTGTGTCCCCGCCATTTAGAAACAGCTTTGTTGCTTTTTATTAAGCCAGTTTTGAGTACTACACGTTATATTTGACTGTTAGCCCCACTAGCTACCTGATAAGTTGAGCTGATGGGCTAGAGTCGGGCTGGCAGTGCTGTTGTCCTAGCGGAGCAAAAGGCCCTTTTCTTGGACAAATGCCGACACAACAGCGCAAGGCGCTGCCGCACTAGCAACCAAACTCCTCCATTCCGAAATCATTCTAAAACCAAAACTACTTACCGAGCAAACGGTTAGTTCGTATCTAGTTTGCTTCCAGAAAAGGCTGCCTGGCGCTAGGTGTTTTCCAGGGGAATTCCCAGTGGCTGCTCTGAAACTGGAGCCCATGTACAAATGACGCATGCGCACGATGTCTCTCCCAGTTGCAGTGTTTCTGCGTTTTCTCTAGGATTTAAATGTGTTTTGGAATTACGCTCTCACCTTTGTCTAAGTGGTTGCTTTTTTCCAAAAATTCCTTGAACTGAAGGTCCTTATTGCCCTCGGTTGCTTTGGTTTGCATATCAAAATATGTATATATATATTAATTCCACAGACATGTCTGTGTTTTTAAGTCGTTTTCTGGCTGTGAAGAAGAGCAATACATTTAATTGGTTGATCGTAATCTTTACTGTCAGTTTACGAGTGTGTCCATCTGTGTGTAAACAGCTTAACGAAACATAATATTTATGCGTCCTGCGTGTATAATGCGCAGGTCCATTCCATTCTACTGGAAAACACCGTCAGGTCATATGTTTTAGGTAAGGCCATGAAGTGGCGCTATAGGCATATTTAAATATTTTCGTTAAAGACAAAGGGAAATCCTGTGTTATTTAATATTATTGCTTTCCTTTGGGAAAATAGAACTCTGAGATTCAGGCAACTTTTTTTTCTTCTAATATTGGATATCAGTTTTAACGTTCAAAAAATCTCCGACAAGAGAATCTAATTAGAACAGCGAGGTCTCTCATCCATATATGTCTGATTTCCACTGGACATATTCTATTAAGGTACAGACAGTCCATTTGTAGCCACCTAAAACTCATAGAAGCAAAACGGAAGCTTAGTTAGAGGAAAGACAGAGGGTATGAATGAGTATATCGCCTCAAAGAGACACTTTAACGCGGAGGTGGTTTGAAGGTGATTGTGTGCACGTGCATGATGTAGCTCTGATTGAGTGTGGTAGAGAATTGGGATTTAAGGGTGGGGGTGTGTGAGCGAGTACAGCTGGTTTCAGCACCAACATTCCCCCCTCCCATTCCCCCCCGCCTTCTCTCTCTCTCTCTCTCTCTCTCTGTCTGCATTGCAGTTCTCCACTGACTGTAACTGCCATTGCTTCTGCTCTGTTACGCCCCTTCCACCCCCCCGTGTCCCTGAATCATCTGTAGAGCAGGAGAAGGAAGAGCGCACAGTTGATTGACATACTGTCAGACTGTGAGAGTTAGACGTATTACTGTTACCTGGTTTTCCCTCTGCCTCTTCCTCTGCCCTCACGTGTGAGTGTATCTGGTCATGCTGCAGCTCTGCTCTGTGCTTCTGCCTGTGCCACTGCAAATGTAACTGCTGTTGGTTTTCTGCCCCTGCTACTGTTTCAACTTACTAGGAGACTCTCTCAACTGCTCATTGCCTTACAATGTTTTCATCTTATGTCACTGTGTCTTTAGTAACCTTGTCACCTGTCTCCACCTCTCTCTCTCTCTCTCTCTCTCTCTCTCTATTTCTCTCTCTCTCTCTCTCTCTCTCTCTCTCTCTTTCTCCCTCTCTCACTATTTCTCTCTCTCTCTCTCTCTCTCTCTCTCTCTCTCTCTCTCTCTCTCTCTCTCCCTCTCTCACTATTTCTCTCTCTCTCTTTCTCTCTGTGCTATTAATGATTTTTTTATCCTGTATTCTTGTAACTTTGTGTTATTATACTGTTTGTTCCTGTTTTGCCCCTTTTTGTTCTTCCTTTACATAATTGGTTATGCTATTATTTCCCCTGTGTTTCTGTGATATTACCATTACTCCACTGTGTTCTCTCTCTCTCTCTCTCTCTCTCTCTCTCTCTCTCTCCCTCTGCTAATATTTACCTTTGCCGTGCTCTGTTTACTGCTACTATAATCTAGCCTATCCCCTGTCTCACTCTGTTCTGCAGTGCCCTGCACTGAGCTGGGCCTCTCTGTTTCTGTGTTGTGCTGTGCTGTACTGTGTAGTATTACATTATGTTGTGTTGTGCTGTGCTTTGCTCTGCTATATTGAGCACTTTGCCTGGCCTGCACTGTACTGTGATGGATGACTGCAGCTTCTGTCAGGGGCAATTAGGAAATAAGATTAGCCCTGCATTTAATTTATGTAACCTCACTGGGACAACCTATTGATCCGAGAGCTGGACGTATGCAGAACGTTGACATGTGGGTAGTGGGCCAGGCTGTGGGTGGAGAAGTGCTAATGAATATGTATGAAGTGAGTATTGTGTATGATTTGATGTTGTCTTATGTTCACATTCATTCTCATTTGTGTGTGTATGCACCCCCCTACACTCCCCTACATTAAGACTTTTACGTGATATTCCGAGGTTGTGTGTGTGTCTATTTATGTATGTGTGTGCGCGTACATGAGTGTGTATAAGTTCAACAGAATGGGTGTACGAATTGCACTCGGCATACATGATAATTTGAGCTCTCCCCTACACTAAGATTTTTATGTGAATTTCTGAGGTTGTGTGTGTGTGTGTGTGTGTGAGTGTGCATACATACATACATACATACATACATATGTGTGTATGAGTGCCTTTGAGAGATTGTAAGTGCATGTGTATGTGTTACTGTTTGCTTACAGTGTGAGAAAATGACAGAGAGCAGATGTTCATGTGACGTTGTGCATACGTGTGTGTATATATATGTGTGTGTGTGTGTGTGTGTGTGTGTGTGTGTGTGTGTGTGGGTGGGGGGGGGGGTGTCTGGGTGGGTGGGTGTATCTCTATGATGATATTCTATATGGAAGCAGAGCCAGTACCATGCTGTTGTTGAAATAAAGCTGATGGTTGGAGTGGAGGTGCAGTGCTGTTGGAGGATCCCACTCACAGGGGGAGAAGGGAGGACAGCCCTGCCCCAACACACAGGGGAGATATGGGATGGGGTGGACAAAGGGAGGAGAGGGGTGGGAGGGTGGGGAGTTGAGAGGGAAAAACAGTGAAGGTGGGAGAAAAGGGAGCAAGGAAAAAAGGGGGGTTGGAAGAGGGAGGGAGGGAGAGCTCCTGCTGCTGAAATGTGCTGTGTTGCATTTTTTCCTCGGTCGTTCCTCACAATCTCTCTCTCGCTCTCTTCACTCGTCTCCTCTGGTGCTTTCCCCAAACCCTTAAAGGGAGCGCTTCCTCCACCACCCTCTCTGATAAACTCAGATAAACAGTACATTTTTGTGTGTTTCCCATTGTTTGAAAATTATAGATTTACTTACATTAGGGTGCTCTACCGTTCTCAAATATCAAGGAAATTATATTCCACTGCTTTCAAATGCTTACTCTGAAGAGTGTTGATTGATACTAACGCTGACTGGGCCTTTATGTAGTGCATAATCAGCTCTGTGTACTACATACAAACACTGTGAGAACTCGTTTTGCTGTCTGCTGCAGGTATGGTTCTCTTATCTCATCCTTTACAGTGCTTCATTAGCAGAAAGCTTTCAGGAAGGTTTTCCCCACCTCCCATTCCAGCAGCTCTGATCTGCCTGCATTGCAACACAACACTCTTTCCCCTGTTTTATTTCTTAATGCTATTTCTAGGACCTCGCCCTGTTTAAAATACACCTCTGTGTTTGTCTATGACATGCTCTACATATTTAATCTTCTGTCCTGTGGCATACCCTAGTTCAATGACAGAGCACCAAAACAAAACCGTCACTGACCCAGATATTCCCGTTAGCCGTCGCCGTAAACTCTGAGGAGCCCTGATCCATGAGCGCACCCCTCATTTGATGGGAGCAAAACCATTAAAAATGTTTCTCATCTAGGTCAGAATTATAAGGGATTAACTGAAATGATTTCATTAGATTGGATAGAAAATATTGAATATTGAGACTGAGGCTTACCTCATACATGAATTATTTGAGATTTTCAGCAGTGAACTCTGAACTCCATACTCTGAACTCTCCACTCTGAACTCCGAACTCTGCGCTCATTCAGTCCAAAATGCCCTCATATTTCTTAGTAAGCAGAGAATTTAAAAATAAAACCTTACTCCCCAAATGAGATTTGAGGTATTACTGCTAATCAGGAACCTCACATATAAACCTAATTGCTTCACTGAAAATTTGCTTAAAAAAAAAAAAAAAAAAACATGGTGTAATTGTGTAAATGCTGTAAAGTTTTTTTACCATCTGAGGCAAGCTCACATTTATCTGTTCCTTCCTGACCTCTGGGTGACTGATGGTTATTAGTGAAGTGTACCATATGTTATTAGACTGCAGGTTTCTCTCTCACTTCACACAGTACAGTAAAATATAACAGTATGATGAATTTGCATCATAATGCTGTTCATGTATGCATTGTTCAATAATCATGAAAATGTGTAGAGTGTGTGAGTATTTCTGTGTTTATGTGGCTGTGTCATATAATGTGTGTGTGTGTGTGTGTGTGTGTGTGTGTGTGTATGTGTGCACAGCGTGCGTAATATGCAAGGATGCCTAGTCCCCGACCCCAGCTGTGTAATGACTGTGTGTGTGTGTGTGTGTGTGTGTGTGTGTGTGTGTGTGTGTGTGCGTGTGCATGCGTGCATGCGTGTGTGCATGGCGTGTGTAATGTGCGTGGATGCCTAGCTTCTGAAGCCCAGCTGTGTTGCTCTCCTTCCAGCTGTAGCTCTACCTGACTACTCCTCCTGTCTAACTCAAGGAGACGGCAGCCATCTTGTGTTCTAGAATGTTCCTTGACTTCTGAAATGTCAGTTGGTGTTCTTGCATTCTTTGGCGTCTGTTTGTTTTTGCTTGTTCAAGCATTGTTTCATTGTTTAGCTTTTTCCATGTTTCTCATGTTTGAAATGTCTTTTTTTGTTGTGATGTCTAAAGTCTCTGTATGCTATTGTCTTCACAAACGTCAAGTATCCCGGTATGTCTTAGTGTGTTTTACCTCTTGTCAATGCCTCCATGATTCAGGCTGGCATCCACCATTCCTCTTCACCCCTCTCAGCAGTTCCAGATGCTGCTCCACCCGGGCAGAGGCCCTGAACAGACGCAGGGTATTTTAAGACCATCCATCTGGACTGACTGAAAACTTAACCTGATGTTGTTGCTGCTCACTGACTTGAGGTTGCCTTAGGGTGTGTGCATGTGTGTGTCTGTCTGTGCGTGTATGCCTGTCTGTGTGTTTATGTGTGTGTGTGTCTGTCCTTCTCTCTCTCTCTGTGTCTCTGTGTGTCAGAGAAAGAGAGAGACATCGGTGTGTGTGTGTGTGTGTTTGAGTGTGTGTGTGTGTGTGCACTGGCCATCACATTGAACAGTCTAAGAGCTGACTGTGAGAGACATAGTCTCCAAACACCACAACAAAATAATTAGCATTATCGTTAAACGGTACTGCCATGGTACAGGAGGAGCTTTTTGGTTTGATTCCATGTGCGCTAAAATCTGTCATAGCTAACTCTAACCAGGTAAACCCCTTTACTTAGCCCAGTGGTACATTTCCATTTGATCTTCTATCTGCTGACAGCAGGAGCTGTGTTTTAGAGTACACTCAGAATCCTGTCTCCTTTTATCTATAAATCCTGTCATTATTTTGTCAGTCTTAGAGGAAAAGAAAAATTAGGCTAATGGGAGAACTGAAGAGACAGCCATCAGTGGAACCAAGCCTGTGCATCACATGTGGACATGGTTTCATAACGAAACACATTTAAGATTTGGTGAAGACGGCCAGTCAAATGGCTTGTGTGTTGTATTTCAGTGGTTTGTTAAAATATGTGCTTTGCTGTCAGAGCTTAAAAAAGCCCTGTGGTGGATTTTGTAACTCATATCCCTTAAAGATAAACTGATCATTTCTGTTAGCCCACAAAAGAAGAAAACTGCTGATATTTAAGTAAAGATTGGAATATACTGATATTTGAGTGAATGAATATTTCATGTGACTTAAGTGTGGTAAGTTGTACTACAGTGCCATAGTGATCTACACAAGGGGAAGAAAATGTCACATTGGAGGGTGTGTGTGGGTGGGGGGCGCGGGGGTGTTAGTGTTAGCACTAATGCTCTCTGTAGAAAGACATCTAATTAATTAAAACAAAGACCATGACTCATCTGTTTATGTTTTCTGACACTCGTTCGATGTATTAAAACATGCAGTGAACACACTCTCTCTCTTTTCATGAATAAATGAATTTAGGGAGGGTCTGGGTGTGTTTGTGTGGGGGTATGGGTGTGGATTTGGGTTTGTGTGTGTGTTGCTGAAGGGAACTAGAACTGGAAGGATGGTCCTGAATACACATGTTGAGAATTTGCATGTACACTTGTATAGAAAACACTGCAGTTTGTTCTCCACTCGGTTTAAATTTGTCTGTTATTGGCAGTCCCCACATGACTTTTGATTCCTCACTGGACCTGCCTTCACAAGAGAGAAGGTTTGAGTATGGATTAAGACATGCTAACATGTGTGCGGTTCAAACAGAGGGGTTTTTAATCTGTATGGTCTATGTTTGCACAAAAGCCCATTTTTTCAAAGCAGCTTAACTGAAGAAGTAAGGTGACATGGGGCAAGTGACCCTGGGTTTGTATTGAGCTGTATTAAGGGGTCAAGTCCCTGTACTGTACTGAAGAATGAGTCACTCCATGAAAATGACTCCTCAGATGCTGTTTTGTGTGCGTAGGATATGAGTTTGTTATAGGCATGTATATTTAGGAGATGGTAAGGTGGAGTGGGTGTGTGTGCCTGTGTGTGTGTGTGTGTGTGTGTGTGTGCATGTGTGTGTGTGTTCAGTGTGCAGAAGAGAGATTTCAGGATGTGTGTGAATGCCAAGCAGTGTTGTTATCTGTGGTCTCTGAATATTAAAAGTATGCTTAAAAACCTGCCAACAACCATACATCACTGTCCAGAGTAATGATGGAGACTCCACTCTCCTGTACTCACTCACCCTCCCTCTCCCTCTCCCTCTCCCTCTCCCTCTCCCTCTCTCTCTCTCTCGCTCTCGCTCTCTCTTTTTTCCCTCCTTCTCTGCTGCAAATATTTCCATAATGGTTGTGCTGGGCTATCACGCGGGACTCTGTGCACTTAATTAAACAACCTAATCAAGTCTGAATGTACGTAGGCATTTTTATGCTTCATTGTGTTGTTTGTGTGTATTTGTGTTTTGTGTCTATAAGCTTGTGTATCTACATACATCTGTATGTGGTGTGTGTGTGTGTGTGTGTGTGTGTGTGTGTGTGTGTGTGTGTGTGAGACAGAGAGAGAGAGAGAGAGAGAGAGAGCGCAGGCACATGTGTTATTGCATGCTGAAGGGGTTTTGCAGTTTTGCCTACTGCCCACTGCTCTTAATACTCCATCAAAATGCAGTTCTCTCTCTCTCACTCTCCCTCTCTCTGTCTTTCTCTCTGTTTCTTCCTTCCCTCTTCTTTTGAACTCCCAGCCATTTTATTGGACTGTATGGTACTGTCCCTGTACAAAATGATGCTGTGGGTGTGTGTGTATGAGCTGTCCCCCCATAAAGACAGACTGACTGAGACACTGGTGCATGGCCTGTGAAACCCTCCTGATTGTAAAACCTCAGTCTCCATATTGTACTAATTAAGGTTATTTTCATATTTCACATTATTAATGATGATATACTGTCCCTGTGGTGGAGTGAGAAGTGAATCTGAGAAGGTTACACTGTACATGCATAAGATTCAACCACACACAGACACACACTCACACACACACACACACACACACACACACACTACCCATTTGTTTAAAATAGCTCCATACTGACCTGGATAGAGGCTGAGTTTGACCTTCAGTTTGGCAGTCCTGTCGTGTCATTTATCCATACATTCCCTAAATATCATCTACACCCCATTCACACTAACCCACATTACCTTTACACCACTGCAAAGGATGCTAAATATCAGTGACAGGCTTTCTTTTAAATAGAATATGAATTTTAATGGCTTTGAAGGTGTTGTCCTATATTAACATTTTCAGTCATTCTCTTCAGTTCAGTTCTTCATATAAATAATATGAATGACATGATCAAATCACCAAGACTGAAAATATTTTAATGTCACATGTCATAGTACATACTAGTCATTCCTACTAGTTCCCATCAGTTACACTTATATCCTTATTTATTCCCACCCGTTCCCGTCACTAACACCAGTATCCTCATTCATTCCCAACTATTCCCGCCACCAACACCAATATCCTCATTCATTCACAACTATTCCCATCAGTTACTCTTATATCCTCATTCATCCCCACCCATTCTCATTGCTAACACCAATATCCTCATTCATTCCTATTCATTCTCATCAGTTACACCTGTACCTCATTCATTTAAAACAACATAAATCCTCTATCATGACAATTATTTAACATGATGTTGTATAATAAAAAGAGGTGTTGATACACATTAAAGCGGTATCATACAGTCCTGCTTGGAAAGACACAGTGTTTTTAATGGCTGTAATGACCAGAATGAAAACTAAACTACAGAAGGGCTTGTGTGGGCCTGACCTCTGTGGTCCGAACCCCTCAGCTGGAATGTTTTGTCCTCGAGTTGGCACAAACCGGGACACCTTTACATGCACCGTGGTGCTGTTTGTTCAGCAGTATTCACTGCCTCATATTCCATCTATTCCTCTATGATGGTGTTAAATACCTTCAGCAGTTTGTATTCTGTGTCTGTTTTGTGCTTTTTTTTCCAGAAGAAAACGGTTTTGTAACACTGTCCCACATTTATATAGTGGAGGCTAAAATGCTGCTATTTGTTTAATCTGGAAATTGATTTTAATTATTGTAATTGTCAGGAAGTTATTTACTGTGGACCATTAATGAAATGACAATAGCACCACAGCCATATGTGAATACTTACACATCTCAAGTGTGAAAGTCTTATTTATTAAAAAAAAAAAAGATTGAAATCAGGAAATGTATCATATTCATACATGTTTTGTACAGTTAGCTAAGTATGGCGTATTCATTTCTAATGAGAATATGGTCTACTCTGTTCCTTAATTACACCCTAGCCACTTCGATATTTCCACACACTGTTCATTTCATGTACTGCATTAGCAAACATTTTGTCATGTAAAATAAAAATGTACAGGCAGATGTCTTTTTTTAACCAGCATGCCAGATATAGACATGGGTAAAAAGACAGGGATAAAATGAGAAAACAAGGCATGGATGTCCTCAAATGAAACAGACACACTCCAATGAATCACAAAAAAATAAATCAACAAGAGAACAGGTTACAGTTCATGTAGCTGTTTTGTTATACAACAGTGTGACTTTTATGTCTTTGAAAGTGCAAATGAATGAGGAAATGTGATGGTATAAGTGATGGGAATGAATGGCATGTACTGTGACATGTCACATTAAAAATATTTTCAGTCTTGGTGATTTGATCATGTCATTCAAATTATTCATATGAAGAACTGCACTGAAGAGAATGACTGAAAATGTCAATATAGGACAACACCTTCAAAGACCATTTTTATGTCCAAACCAAAGCAAATTATTAGTTTTTTAATTAATTTTTCATCTGTTTCAATTTTTAAACAAACCAAGCACTGACAGTGCAATCACAAACTAGTTTTTAAAGGTGTTCAGATTTTCATGATGATGATGATGATGGTGATGATGATGATGATTGATGTTGTTGTTGTTGTTGTGCACAATAACGCTCATATTTATATTTTTATTTTGTGAATATGTATTCTGTAAAAAAGTGTGTTAAAAGGGCACAAATATACTAATTTCAGACATAGATATCTTTGAATAACCAAATACAGAGGTTACTGGGGTGAAAACCTCTTTGATTAAAAGTGAACGATAAGATGAAGGGAAAGTGCACTGCTGTGACAGGAGCTCTGCCGCCCAACCCGCAGCAGCATCTGTTCCCTGCTCTTTCTCTGACCGCGCGGGAACAGACGGGAGAACAGACTGATCAGATGGACCAGTGTGTCTCTGTCCGATGTGAGACGCCTTCATTCAGCCCTGCCCCCGGCAAAACCACACCTTTGTCCTCATCTGTCTCTCCTTTGCCTCTTGTCAGTGTACCACAGGTTTTCCTTCCAAATCACTTCTTAATGTTCAGATTTTGTGCTTTTCCTGAAACTCACTTTATGTGTGATTGTGTGTTTGTGTGTGTTTTGTGCGTGTATGCAGGTACCTGAGAGTGTGCATGTATAGCTACTTAGTTGTGTGCGTGTGTAGGTATGTATAGCTTTTTGTGTGTGTGTGAGTGTGTGTGTGTGTACATTCAGTTACTTTTTCATGGGTGACTGTGTGTGTGTGTGAATGTGTACTTGGGTTTTCGTCTATACATACTTGTTTGTGCGTGTGTTCACATATAACCATTTGTTTGTGAGTCTGTGTGCACATGGGTGTAAATGCATGTGTGTATCCAAAGCTACATGTTTGTGTTGTATGTCTATATAGCTATTTGTTTGCAAGTTTGTGATCTGCTGTCGATGTCTGATTTGATGAAAGACATGGAGTAGCATTTTAGCATAGTAGCATTTGTCATATTCCTCTGTATCAACTGACTGTTGATATATGAGTCCACTACATTTTTATCAGAGTTCTGTAGCCTCTTCCTCTGTCCACACACTAATCGTTCTCCTATGTGTGTGTGTTTTATCTGTTTATTTATGTATTCACATGTAAGAACTGCACAGGATGTGCTCTTGCTGTAACTCAACACACCGCCCCACCGTCCAATCAGTCCATAGAATCTGTCTCTCTGCTGTCCTCTGTGTCACTGCTGTGCAGACCAATCACAGTGCCCTCCTATTCACGAACAATACAAAGACGAAGCCAAAGCCAAACCACACAGAACCAAACCGAA